>NC_135391.1:4625000-4915000 GCF_051989625.1 Stigmatopora argus
TCCCTGTGGGACGAGTTATGAGGTGAAAGGTTATGTGGTCATAAGACGAGGTCAGATAACTACCTGAAATGTCGTGGATCAAAATACTTAGGGTGGCAAAAATGTTTAAAATCCAACTTATTTTTGGCGAGTTTTTTCAGTTTTTGAAAATCATTCCCAATTATTTTACTCTCAAAAATATGAAGTCCTATTCTCTCCTTTAAAAAGTGCAGAAATCCGTAAAGAATTGGGGAACTTTAACGCAAGGCCGTAGGAGCTAACATGATAAAATATTTAAAAATAAAAACGTTAAACCCTCTAGCATCAAGGCAGCCCAATTTTTTTTCAAATTAATGGCCTCACATACCTTCCTGTCACATTTTGAGACTCCCGTGGAATGTTTCCCAAAACGGCTCCCCCATCTTAGCGTCAACCTTCCAGCCAAGCCGCTTCAAGTTATCCAATCATGCTGCTAACAGAAAACACACAAAAAATGTTACGCGAGTAAAACAAAAACAGACTAACAAACTAACTAAACATCCTATGAGCAACCATCTTGGGAACATTCCACCATCCAATCAGGACCTTCTACCAGAGCATTCCTGTCGGAGTACGGCGACATTTTGAAAATCCCTGATGTTAAACGGGCTCGCTCAGTCTAGGCGGGTCCTTCATCCGGCAGCTCTTATTTTGAAAAACGCATCCATTGGATGGTTTGGCTTTCATGTGGCTTCCTTCAATTCTTCTGAGGAGTTGTAGCCGCTTAGCATTCAAGCTAGCTTATACCTTGAAAGGGTCTGGGGGGGCTGAGGGGAAAGATATCACAGATGTGTTGACTGAATTTGTTAGAAAACGCAACAAGTCCTTCTCTTAGCATGCTATCGCAGTCCTAATTTCCAGGCGAGCCCCTCACAACATGGCTATGCTCTCGGGGGTACAGTTGAGATGCGTGGATGTGCTGCTACCCCCGGGGGATTTGAGCCCCTTGGTGGCCCCGCTCAGCGCCGAGTCCCTGGTCCCGGGGCCCAGCATCACCCCCGAGCCGTGGCAGAGGCACTGTTGCAGGCCGGCGATCATGGTCTCGCCGGTGACCGTGCCGAACTCGTAGGTGAAGGTGCCGTAGAAGACCAGGATGTCCACGGTGAACACCCACTCGCAGATGGCGGCGGCGTGCTGGAGCATGAAGCTCTCGTGGACAAAGAAGATGCCGCCTGGGGAGACGGGGGAGTTAAGGAGCGACGGGGGATTTCCGGGCTTTTTCAAGACTGGGCGCCAATGACCGAGCGGCCAATCCACAATCGGAGGCTGTCAATCCTGGAATGACCCAAGAATACAGACGCGCTAAATTTTCAGGAGCTTTTCTATGGCTATTTCAGCGTCACGAGAAAAAAAGGATACTGAGCACGAGGGAGACCATGGCCGCCAGAGCCAGCGTCACGCGGAAATGGGCCATCCAATAGTCCAGGGCGGTCTCGGCCACCCGATAGGTCAGCACGCACTGCAAGCACACGAAGAGAAGCCCCGCTGGGAAGGCCACGCCGGCGCCCACGTAGTGAAGAGACTTGGCGTGGTCAACCTAGCAGACAAGACAAAGTGCGTGTTCATCTAGGACAGGGGTGTCCAAACTATTCCACAAAGGGCCGCAGTGGGTGCGGGTTTTCATTCCAACCCATCAAGATGACACCTTTTCACCAATCGGGTGTCCTACAAGTGCAATCAGTGGATTGCAGTCAGGTGCTTCTTGTTTTCTTCAGAAATCTCATTGGTCAAAATGTCTGTGCTGGATCGGTTGGAACAAAAACCTGCACCCACAGCGGCCCTCGAGGACCGGTTTGGCCATCCCTGATCTAGGACAAGGGTGTCAGACTCGGGTTGGTTTGCGGGCCGCGTTAACGTCAACTCTATTTCAGGTGGGCCGGACCATTTTAGATATAATATTTAGATTTTTTTTAAATAAATGGATTAAAAGAACTGGATTAAAGTTCCTGAATATTCCGTTTTTTATAGATCTAAAACAATGTTTATTTGAGCTTTTTTTAAAATATATTTTTAGATTTTACAAAATGATTTTTGAACTAAAAACACGGAAAAATGGATTAAATAATTAAAATTATTGATTTAAAAGGGGGGAAAATCAGGAAATTTAATATACATCTATACTCTTCATTTTAATTTGATCCTAAAACAGAAAGTCGGCACTCATGATTTACTTTCCCGGGCCACACAAAAGGATGTGGCGGGCCAGATTTGGCCCCCGGGCCACCACTTTGAAACATGTGACCTAGGATGTCCAAAACAGCTGAATTGAGAGTACCGTATTTTCTCATGTATAAGCCGTACCCTTAAAATTGCCTTAAAATCGATGAATTTTACAATTTCTCGCGTATAAGCCGCACCCTTAAAATCGATGAATTTTACACTTTCTCGCGTATAAGCCGTACCCTTAAAATTGATGAATCTTACAATTTATCTCGTATAAGACACCCCCGATTTTCAAGTTTGACCTCCACATTTATGGTTTTAATAGGGAGTACAAATGTGTTACTTTGAAGGGAAAATCATAAAAAAAAATCATCGCACATGGCAAGCACAAGTGAGTTATTTCACGTGTTATGCAAGATACGTTTTTGTTCTTGAATTTCAATCATAAACGTCAAAATAAATTTTGTTAAGCGTTTTATCTGTTTCTCTTTTTTTTAAATAAATGACCGTATTGGCCGCATTGTCTAGCGTATGGCGTTTTGTGCATGGCAAGTCTAATTTGTGCACATATAAGCCGTACCCCTGATTCAGTCATCATTTTTTAGCAACAAATATGGCGTATATGCGAGAAAATACAGTAATCTACTAATGTCAAAAGAGTTCAAATTCACAGGTGCATGCAAAGAGCCACGGGCAGCTCAGGAGCCGCAGGCTGAAAGCCCCGGATTGATCATTGAATGTTATCCATGAGGCGGAATGGGCTGAAGAGTTGCCATTTACCTGGAAGTTGCCCACCATGACGAGACCCACTGCATTGGTGCAGCCTGACACCAGGGCGCTGGTGTTGACCCAACATCTGTGGCTGTGTTCTACCAGCTGGGCGTAGCGCAAAAGGCACACCATCACCACTGCGGAAAACAAGTCATCATAACAATCGACAGGTTTCCTTCCAAATCAATAAAACACATTTTAGCCCGTCGGAAAAGAGATTCATAAAAAAAATGGCCCATTGTGTGCTGGCTTTAGGGTAAAAGACCGAACGAAAATACATGAATAAAATCTGAAATATTAACATTGCCAACCACATGGCGGCCATTTATACACTGCAAAAGGGGTTATTTAACAACATATGGGAAATCTTCAACGCTAATGCCGATCTGAAAACATTTTGCAGAGGTCGATTTCCTTCACCTGTGCATTTTTTTTAGCTGACCACCAAAAGATAGTTTGGGCTGGGCTTATATACTTTTTTTTTTTAAATGGGCTACCACCCCAACCAGGATTGGAAAGAAATGAGGCAAAATGATCACGATGAGAAATAGAAGAAGGCCATGGAGGTTGCATGAAGGAGACAAGGCAGGGAACATATGTGGTGTGGTGGAAGGAAAGCACATTTATTATTGATTTAGTGAGCTTAGGCTATTTCAAGCCCCTCCGCAGCTCTAGACGCTGACATAGGCACCATGCAGCACAATTACAGACACACACTAATGGATGAGAATCATATTCATACACACACACTAGTTCTATGCGTGTGTAAACTCTTTTTAGAACCTTCGTAGTAGTGTGAATTTTTAGTCGAAATGCTTTTATCGTAGTTGTTACATTTTACTGAATTTGTTTGTTTATTATTCTTTGTGACAACAGAATATTGGATAGTGTTGGATACATTTTTTTTACTTTGAACACGATTTAATATTAGTGTACGTGCACATGAAAAACTACATTCCACATAGCACAGGTTAATCGCGTTTGTGCTTATTTCATTTCAGAGGTGGTCTTACCCATAAAGGCTCCAACATTGGCGATGAGGCTAAACAGGCAGCTTTCAGGGGGGTAAGAACCACATTTACTGCAAAAAAAAAAGACAAAACTGTGTTAACAAGACTTCCAACACAGATCCAAGATGGCGGCACGCGCGGGTGCAGCGGCTCTTTGCTCTCTAGTTTGGTGGTTTGTTTCCTCAGTCTTCACCTTTTCGTTATACGTAGCATTTGTATAATGACAATTAAGGCTTTTTGACATGACTTGACTTCGTGTATATTACGTTAAAGGCCACACAGCTTCAAAAAAAGTTGCAAAAAAATAGATGTGATTGACTAGTTAATCCAGCAACTCTTTTTCATAAAACCTCAATTTATTTTACCATTCCCCCTTTTCCACCTCATTTTTTTGACATTGACCAATAAAGCATGAGAAATGGAACCAATGTGTAAATGGTTAGAATAATTGTCAAAATAACATCTTTGGGTCTCGTGTGAGCAGGACGGCAATGAGAATCGACGAAATTAGAGAGCCGTCACACCACGTGCTTATCGAAATTTGTGCTGTCTAAACCATTGTACAGAAAAGTAGAAGAGGACACCTGATGAGGGGGATGTCCTGGATGGTGCAGCAGGTCTTGGGCAAGCCTGGTCGTAGAGGCTCCTCTGTGCATGTGACATTGTAGGACCTGCAACCAAACGAGGTGTTAGCTTGTGGCCACATTTCTCAAATAAAAGAAAAATAATAAGAATCACTTACCAGTTCTCCACAGGACAAACATGGCGATTCATAACGGCCATGGCATACCTAGAGAGGAAACCCATCAAAGTTAAATAATAACACAGATAGCCAAGATAAGCCGTAGCCTTGATTCAGTCATCATTTTTTTCAGCGAAAAATATGCGAGAAAATACAGTAGTTACACACCAGAGTTTAAATTAAAGTAGAAAAATACACTCGATTTTTTGAAGCAGTACTTGCAGTCCTGCTCACACTGGAGCAAAGAAGTTATTTTGGTAAATCAATTTCAGTGGGTATACAAGTGGCTTTACAAGAGTACTTCAGACCTAACATGCTTTAAAGTTTAACAATGGAGCACAGTCAAGTACTTTGTAGAATGCGTAGGAAAAATACATTAGAAAACAACAGCTGTGAACACACCGTGTGCGGTCGTTTGGTCGCGGTCTTTTGGTCGCCCGGACCCAAACAACCGGCTACCAAACGTCCGGCGACCAAAAGTCCGGCGACCAAACAAAGTAAAACAACACGGTCTACGCATCAATAAAAGCCAACAATGGCCCTGAGCAGTTTCACTGAGCGGACATGTGAGTGTATAAGAGTTTGTATGTACATGCGTTGTCCCTTTAAGAAGCTACGTCAGTCAGGGTCTTAACAAGTTCTCCAACAAAAAAAGATAAAAGTCAGGGAAATTTGGAGCTTTTCTTTAGCCTAATAATTAATAGGGCATTAATTATGACTAAATAATAATTCACAGTTTGTATTTGGGGAATTTGAGCAACGATTTAAATGGTTATTATCAATAACCTTCCGGGCGACCAAACGACCGAGTACCTGAACACACAATGTAAATTATAAAGGATTAAATTTAGGGTTTAAAAAAAATAATAATAAAAAAACAACAGTACTCACACTATCCATATCCCCGTGATAGAGAAGGCAGACAGGCTGACCGGAAGGACAATCCAGGCAGTCATTGGGCTGGTGGTGAGCTGGCTTTATCCCAAGCATGGGGTGAGAGGGTGGCTTCGGGCTGGAGCGGCGTTGCAACACGGGCAATCAGAAGGGGGCGGGTGGGGTCGCGGGGTGACTAACATATGGGGGGACACACAGGGAGGGGGAGGGAGGAAACGAGAGGATAGAAGGGGGATGATGACACGGTGCGCCTGCTTCAGGAACCTGGCGTCCCGCCTTCAACCTAATACAAGAAACCAGAAAAGTGTGTTAGGGATGTCCCAATGCTGATTTTTTTTATACTTCTGATTCCATCCCTTTTAAACATTTATTTGGGCGATTAGACAATCCAATACCCATTTTTTAGACTAGTAAAAAGAGGCAAAAATAATGTGACCAGTAAGTCAAAGGCCTTTTTTAGTGTACCCTGCTGGCAACTCTTTATTAAATGCTCTATTTACACATATTAAATGACGCTATATAACAATCATTGGTTTCTAAAGAGTAGTAGTCCCACTGAACGGACAAGATTGCTGAGTGGTTTAACTTACGGTAGTAAAAAAAGCGACTAATGCACCGGATCTGATCTTGTGACCAAATCTGATACCTTCCAATACTCTAAAAATAGCCTTGTCGGGCGCAGATATTGATACCAAGTATTAGATCATGGAATCACTAACTACAATACCAATAATGGTATGTTGTTGAAATAAAATATCTCCGAAAATCTAAACTGATCATGTCATCTTTGTAAAAGGAGGACGGGTTGAAAGTCATCTTCCCCAGACATTTAATTGATAATATAGATTCATTCACATGACAGCAAAGTGTCGTCTCTCCGTCTGCCGTGTGTTTAGTGGACAAACCTGAGGTTTGTTACGAAATGTCAGCAGAAACTTTTGTTTACACACAAACCTCCGAGCAAGCCTTAACAATCCGGACGTTTTATAGCTTTCTAGTTAACTAAGGTAGTAAAGACTAAGGTGGAAAGTTTAAAAAAGTGTGGCAGCCAATAGTAGTGGGACAAACCATTTACATTTTTCGCAAACAATTTTACACATCAAAAAATTTCAATTACATGTCTTTTCACTTTAAGCGAGATTATTTCTGCGGTGAAACACTTGATCAAACAATTAATTGATTCCGACTTTATATGATACATTGTGCTAATATAATTTTGATTCAATAATTTAATGCTGTTACCCAAGTTTTCCCCAAATGAAAACTACAATTCCCAAACCTAATGCATGAGCCTTATTCAATACTTTTGACAAGAATAACAAAAAACACAATACATGAGTGCAGTTAGAAAAGCCCTTCATTCTTGATCATGACACTTATTTTGGCAGGTCTTTCGAGTTTTATGATAGCGTTTAATGGGGAAAAATATAACTTGTCATCCTTCCATTCGACATCAATGTGATGAGCACGCAACAAAGTCACGTGACACTATTTGCAGAGAAGGACCCTGAACGCAACACAGTGCCTTCTTATGTGTTAGGGGCCACCACAAACACAACTCGGAACCAAGCCCGGTTAACTAAATCTCTCGGCCCTTCAATGAAAAGAGGCACGAATTAACTTAAAAACAGTCAAATGGAGGTTAAGATCGCGATTCTTGAATGTCCAGACTGCTCGAACGAAGTCACGTTATGGTTAGCCACGTTAGCTCGGACATCTCTAATTATAGGGTGCACTTGTCTTAACCGGGTGGTCTTTATGCTTTCCTGCATCCCAATTCCCACCAACCACTGCTAAACTGCTCGCCAAAAAATCCAGTAGTAGGCACGGAAGTAGATGTATACACGGAATAAAGTGTTTTTGTGATTTTGTACCTACCTCCAGCCTGCAAGACCCTCAACCGCACACAACCTTGGTTTCCTCTTTAGGAAAATAGCGTTCTAAGCTAATCAGGCGTTCTGCAATCTCACTTCCGTTTCAGTCTTCAAAATAAGATAAAGACAGTTTGACGTGTGCATGTTTAATCTGCATTTTTTTTTTTAGAAAAGAAAAGGGGGAAATAATCAGAAAAACGCTATTCATTCGCCTACAGACAAAAACCCATGTAGTTTTTGCCGCAGAAATTTCCGGAATATAGACAAAATCTGTGTGGAACCGTAAAAGTTCTTAATGAGATGAACAGTTTTGCCTAAGATTTTATTTTGAAAGACTCGCAAACACTGCTGTTGTAATGTAATTTAACTCTCACGCAGGTCCGGTCGACTCAGGCAGACCAGGATGTACAGTACACTAACAGTAAACTACTAATTTAAAAAAATATTAAAAAGTGAAAACTAATAAATAATTACATTTCAATCTTTAAAAATACACCCAAACATGCCAAATTTTGTCATCTACCAAATGTCTTTGCTGAATTGTTGATTTAATAGAATCCTAAACAGCTACATGTCCAAAATATCAGGAAAAAAATAGTTTGAAATTTGACCCTTGTGAAGTAAAGTACAGAAAAATACATGCTATTGTAGACAAAAACAATAGATTAAGCTGCAAAGTCCCCGACCTTTGCTCCACAGTGGAGCAGGACCCCCCTTCCCCTCATTTACGTATAGACGAGGGCTTAATACCTTGATCCGCAGCCACAGTCCTTCTAAGTCCAAGATAAATGTAAACCTTGAATTAATTATTACATTGTTTTCTAACCGAATGCTTCTCAATGAAACATAAATAACTCCTAATCTTGACTAATTACATGCGAGCAATTACATATCTCACAATAACAACCATTAAAAGTATTCCTTACTCTGATATAAGCGTAACCCAGACTTGCACTAACATGAATGCCTTTTTTTACACACATAATAAAACAACACAATCCCCACCAAGCAATGCCATGAAACATAGCTTACATTAAAGGCGACATTGTTGAATTATGCCAGCCTTTCCACATTATGGCAGTCTGGGAGATCAGCAGGGGATAATAGTATTTAGATGTCCTATAAGCACATGGATCCTCTCAGTCAGCAACATTAATGGGGCCACGAGGCATGCAGCTCACATCCTCCATCCATGCTTAGGTAAAATAATATTCCGGCTAGCTAGAAGCAACGCTGGTGGCCTCCGTCTGGCATGGGGAGCACCGACAAGGTGTTAAGATTCTTCAACAGGAGACAAAGTCTCTTTCCCAACTACAAAGTCAACGATTCCGTCAATAACCGGAGATCTTCGGAGATCGTTTACCCCTCGGCAAAGGAGAGCTGCGTGAGGACATGGAACTCTTTGCAAGAGCTCAGCAAAGACATCTACGACATCTACGCTGAATACGAAGAGGAAAACGACGACGTCCAGCATGGCACCTTCAGACATATTTCCCCATCCAAGAACTACACGATCAACATCAACGTGGGCGGGACGCCCTTCCAGATCGCCTACAAGATGGCAGCCAGGTACCCCAAGACCAGAATCGGACGACTGGCCACTTACACGGACCACAACATGAAACTGGACCTGTGCGACGACTTCAACGTGACCAACAACGAGTTCTTCTTTGACCGAGACCCCGATATCTTTCACAGCATCTTCAATTTTTACCGCACCGGCGTGTTGTGGATCAAAGACGAACTGTGCCCCCGCAACTTCCTGGAGGAGATCAACTACTGGGGCGTGAGGATCAAGAACACCCACCGTTGTTGTCGGATCTCCTTCGAGGAGAGGCAGGACGAGCTGAACGAGCAGCTGAAGATCCAGAGGGAGCTGGAAGCCGAAGTGGAGATCGAGGAGAACGAAACGGTCTTCCAAGACATGTTGATGGGTCACAAGCGACGAGCCATCTGGAACTTGATGGAAAAGCCATTTTCTTCCGTCAAGGCCAAGCTGATGGCCGTCACCTCCAGTCTGTTCGTCCTGATCTCCCTTGTGGCCATGACCTTGAACACGGTGGAGGAGATGCAGTACAGAGCTGCCATGGGCCAACTCAGTGGGAAGACATACTGGGAGTACGTGGAGTCGCTTTGCATTGCCTTCTTCACCATGGAGTACCTACTACGCCTGGTATCCACCCCTGACCTCAAATCCTTTAGCAGAAGCGTTCTCAACACTGTGGACCTGATCGCTATTCTGCCTCAGTACGTCCAGGCCATCCTGGAGTTCTTTGACAACAAGGAAAACTACCTAAAGCACGAGGCGGACATCCAAGCCGTGGGGCAGGTGGGAAAACTGGGGCAAGTCCTGCGTATTATGAGACTGATGCGGATCTTTCGGATCCTGAAGCTGGCGCGACACTCCACCGGTCTGCGGGCGTTTGGATTTACCTTGCGACAGTGCTACCAACAAGTGGGATGCCTGTTTCTTTTCATCGCCATGGGGATCTTCAGCTTCTCGGCCATGGTTTACACTGTGGAGCATGATATGCCGCAGACAAACTTCACCAGCATTCCTCATGCGTGGTGGTGGGCATCTGTGAGTATATCCAATCCATTTGGACTGGGATGGTTGGCAGTGAATGTAATGTAGGTTTTTTTTGTATGATTGAGTTCAGTGTTGTTATGCCTGGAAGTTGTCCTTAAATTTTAAAAACAAAAAGTGCTTCAACGTTAAAGATGAATCTTATATAGTTTAAGGTAAAATACAACAGAACTGGAATCCACTGTAGTGCATTAAATTATTATTATTTTTTTAACATTATCCTGACTTTTGGCCACAGCCTCAGAAGGTTGCCAGCCAATCACAGGGCACCTGAATTGTAATCAATTAAAATTATTAGTATTATTTTTTTTGCATGTAACAAATGGCAAAAAATGGAAATTATGTTACTCAATCTTTCAACAGTGACTTTTGCATTAAAATATCACTATAATAAATGTAGGTATAGTCATCTTATCAAAAAGCATACTCGAAATAAATCAGCAGAAATGAGTCAAAAAAATGAAAAAAATCTCATGCTAACCATGGCTGTTGTCTCCGTTTGTTACCCCTGGCAGGTGAGCATTTCCACGGTGGGCTATGGCGACGTCTACCCAGAGACCATCCTGGGTCGTCTCTTTGCTTTCATCTGCATTGCTTTTGGAATCATCCTGAATGGTTTACCCATTTCCATTCTCTTCAACAAGTTCTCAGACTACTACTCCAAACTCAAGTCCAACCAGTACACAGCCTCCCTGAAGAATCGAGGAAAAGTGAGGTTGGCCAAGAGGTCTATGCAGAAGCTCAACGACTGCTTTGGAAGTGGACACCACCATTCCGACTGAAGAAATGGTCTACTTGAATACATGCAGGTCTTATACTGAAGTACAATTTATATTACAATTTTTATTTTGCAGCCTTAAGAAACCTTAATACATGCAGATAAAATAGCTAATGTTGGCTAAAAACCTTGTGAAAGTTTAATTGTCCAATTTGGGAGAAGAATAAAGAGCCAACTGATGTCATGAACCAATCAAATCTGTCATTACTTTTAGTGAAACAAATCAGAACCAAACAACAATAATAGCCATAACAAATTAATTGTTGTGCTTTGTGTCCCACCCCCAAAAGCTATTTTTTTGCGCTTTTATCTATCATGTTCTCTTTTCCTATTATTTATTTATATATTACATGGTTTATTATTTTTTGACATGTACTGTTCTGCTGTTGAGATCTGTTTTTTCTCAATTTTGTGCTTTTTGCTCAATCATAATAAATGAATTCAGATGCTACATAATGTGATGAAGTTTGTGAATTTAATCATTTACGACGTATGCATAACGTTTTTATTTCAAAATCATTTTTTTTCTTTCACTCTAATAAAAATCTGGTGATCGCTTGCCGAAAGTTGAGTACGTGTACTTAAAAACTAGATCTTAAGCACCCTTACTGTACGTCAAGGTCGCATTGTTATTGTAGTATTTCTTTTCACCAGAAGACGGCGCTATTTAGCAATGTCGAGTCTATCCGCATTAATGGTCGAAGAAGTAGTAAGTCCGACCTCCCACAATTCACTGCGGCGATAAAGTGACCTCTGCTACTAGCCTGTCGTTGAACCATGGCTCCTCCGGTTGCAGTGTCTCCATTAATTAAGGTTTGTTTACTTCGCGATATCGTGTAACTAGCAATATCGTTTCTTTACATAAAATATAAAAAAATATTTATCTTAGATCGCCACCTAAAAGCTGCACGGAGTGATTGAGCTAATGCGCCTGCTAGCTAAAGGTGGTCGTGTTGCGCTTTCTTCTCGCTCTATGACAACCAAATCACAATAAATCATTACGATTTTGACCTAATACGAGATTAACATGATGGCGAAATTTTTAAAGGCGTTAAAGAAGAGAGCGGAAGTTATTCTGTTTGGGACCTAAACCGGTCCTCGGTTTACGACAGATGACAGCTCGTAAACAGAATTTGTTTACCAAACGCATTTGTCTTCTCCTACAATGATCGCGAATGAGAATGGAAACATTCGACTTATTTATCAGGTGTTTGAGGTCAACCCTTTTAAAATGTTTCAAATCGGCCATCGAATAGTTTTTTGTTGACAGATTTCAGAGTGTATAATGTCAAATGCCCATTTGGTTTTGAAATCTGTTGACAGATTTCAGAGTGTATAATGTCAAATGCCCATTTGGTTTTTAAATATGTGTTGTATTACAGACCGCCAGGTATTCCGCTTTAATTGCCGGTATCTTTTACGGCAAGAGGAGATATGGTAAGCTACCCCGATCGACCACCTATATGAGACGTCGACGATCTTTCTGAATTATCCGCGTCTCTCTTTTAGATCATTTGAAGCCAATCGCAGCCGAGGAGAGGAGGATCGAAGAGGAAGAAAAGAAGGTCCGCGAGGAGCAGGAACGGATTGCCAAGCAGCTAGCAGAAGGTAACCACGACATGTTTCAGACATATTCAATTGTGAAACATAAAATGTTGCGCTTGTAAATATAACCAACGATATTCCTCTCTCCCCTAACAGCAAGTGAGGACACTATCCTGAAATAAAGCGTCACTTTCAAGTCCAGTTTTCTGATTCCTCCTCCTTGGCCGTTGTGAAGAAACACATTGGTTCTCAACCATGCAATTTGCTTTTGTTGGAGATAGTGCCACTTTTGTTTAGGTTTAATTTATTTTTCCTTGCTCCTCTTAGTAAACATGTAAATAAATGGCGCTTAACCTCTTGCACACGTACGTTGCAACATTTTTTTTCCTCCATCTATTATAACATGTTACATAATTGCACTATGCAATGGCAAGTTTTAGTGTGTACATATAAGACGATGTGCTCTTGAATAAATTCATAGTGGCATACCTTGTCTGAAGTTGCTTTTTAATGTTGGAATTATATTCAAAACTGACCATGACACGTGCAAACGTGATAGCTGGTGTCCGACTGTCCGCAGCGACCTGACATGACGCTTATCCAGACAACGTGAGGTCATGAGCGGGTAAGATGTTGTGCGCCAAGCCAGCACTTGGCCTTACCTAACAAGTCGGTGGAGTTTACCAAAAATAGCGTGTAGCTATTAGGTGGCTACATTTAGTGCTCACCTATTGGAGTTAAAAATGCTTACCTGGCAATGTGTATGTATTTAGCTTTACAGTAGATGTTGCTTTCAAGTGACATTTTGTGATCTTCCTATAATATTGACTGGTACATTTCCAACTCAATAAAAATAAGTTTAAATGGTGCCCTATTTCAAACAGGTTGTTTGTAGGGTGTGTTGTCATGAGGAAAGTTAACGTTAGAAATGTTACATCCTTAAAATATTCTGTCCAGATGGGAAGTAAATTCACATGAATTAAATCATGCTGGAATTTTAACCAATTTCTGATTAAAAAACAGTCATTCAATTATTTAGGTTAATAATATTTAACTGTACTATTAAATAGTAACATGGGGCTCTAAGCAAAAGATGCCTGGGAACCACACATTGCAAAAATGCACAATAGGTAAACAATGTATAGGGCCAAGTGAAAAGCAAAAGTTAGCCAACAACATACGTAAAACAATTTAACGCATTCACTGCCAGCCCAGGTCACACAATTTGTCTTATAGTTAATAAAAGAGGGGAATTGATATTGAAAACGCCTCATGACGGCAATGGATGTCCGATCCATTACAACTGGGAGTGATTGAACGGTAAATCAAATACAGATATCAATTTCTGACTGCAGAAACTCAAAACAGGGAGAATGTGACCATCTCAACTCCATTGTTCCACCTAAAAAAAATCTAAATGGTGCATATAAAGATAGAGTAACTATTAAAAAAACAAATGTCGCAAAGGTAATATTTATAAGCAACCTGCATGGCCAGGATAAATCTTATTGGAGTATGTCCACGTGCCCGGGGGCCCAGACTGCTTCTCAGCCCACCCCTCAAGACCAATCATTATGTATGTTGTTATGTAGCGCTGCAAACAATTACATAAAGCCAACACGCGGCTGAACGTGGACGCTCACCAGCTTACGACAGAGGATTTTTCTTAACTGGATTAACGGTAGCTTTACGCACTGCATTTAGGTTGGAGACATGAAAATAAACTCTGAGTCAGAGTGTGCTACGGGTATAAAAAAGCTGCAAATGCTGACTTGCGACTGACAAGGCAACTGGACATTTCTGCCTCAGCTTCCCGATACGCCAGAAAGGTAAGACGATGCGGTCTTGTCTTCTAATTTTTATTTTTCCTTCATGAGATAAATGTTGATCACTTGTCTTTGGTTAAAAAGATGGACTTCCAAATGTATGCCCTGGTTATGCTGCTCCTGGCTTGCGTGGAACAAAGCCTGGCTAGCTGTGTCGTGGACAGCTTTACGGTCAAACAGGACTTTGACCCCAAAAGAGTGAGTATATATTATTATATTATATTATTTATTTTTTATTAAAAAGGTATACAGCACCTGTAGTTTCCTCAGAAGGGTACTCACACTTATTACTCAGTGAAAGTAAAGTTCCTCAGATGTACTGATTCATCTCCTGTACTTTATTATTTGTATTATTTTTAATTACTGAATATAAGGTACCGTATTTGCCGGACTATAGACCGAACTTTTATTTCATAGTTTGGTCAAGGGCTGTGACTGATATTCAAGTGCGACTTATAAATGTGTTTTTTTTTTCTCTCTGACCAGGACAGCCTGTATAGTTTTAATTAAAAATTTTTTTTTTTTAGTTATAGTTATCTAAAAAACTTGTTAAAGATGCCTACTCAGCCTGTTTTTCTCCTTTTTTACTAATGTTACTTATTGTTTCTGATGAAATCAAAAATTAAACATATACTCCAGTGGGAATTACATATAAATATACATTTTCCTCTTTATTGTGCAATGTTTTGCTGGTGCAACTTATAGTTAGGTGTTACTAAAAGTCAGAAATATACGGGAATTGTACTCCAGTACAAAAAGAAACATAAAAAAATAAAATAACGATTTATGAATGTAGGTACTTTAGTTTAGTCTGGCACAGTACAATAAAAAAGACTTGTCTCATTCTTAGAACATATAAAAGACTCAAATAAGGCCATGGATGTGCAAAATATAGCATTTCCAAATCTATTGAATCAACCCAGGTTCGGATTCCTTTGCTGCTGTCCTTAAATTTTCCATTTTAAGTACCAAACGCATTCGGACAAAGTATACATAGCTAAATTAGCAGTTTTATCTCGCAATTAGAGCGAAAACGACGATCTAAGAAAGTATTTGTACTCCCAACCTCTTCCCACATGACTAACCTCATTTGTTAAGAGTGTTTCTATCTTTATTTTCGCCATCAGTATGCTGGAAAGTGGTACGCCCTACAAAAGAAGGATCCCGAGGGCTTATTTCTTCAAGACAACATCTCTGCCGAGTACACCATCGGAGACGATGGCTCCATGGTGGCCTCGTCCAAGGGCAGAGTCACTTTGTTTGGGTGAGTCAAAGTCAGCCATCACTTCACCCAGTATTGGACTAGTATGTTATTATTATTTTTTTCACGGCTTAACTTGTTTCCCAATGACATTCCTTCAGATTCTGGGTTGTATGTGCTGACATGGCTGCTCAGTACTCTGTGCCTAATCCCGAGAGTCCAGGCAAGATGTTCATGAACTACCAGGGACTGGCCAGCTATCTGTCCAGTGGAGGTATACAGGCTTTTAAGAGATTTTACGAGCGCATACCTGTCAACCTCTGCCGATAACTGCCCTTATAAATGATTATGATTCCCCTTACAAACCCCCCAAAAACCTTACAAACACCGTACGACTCGTACGAGTCGTACGGTGTTTGTAAGGTTTTTGGGGGGTTTGTAAGGGGAATCATAATCATTTATAAGGGCAGTTATCGGCAGAGGTTGACAGGTATGTGAGCGTGTCATCAATAAAAATGGCTTCCATCCTCCTCTAGGTGACAACTACTGGATCATCGACACCGACTACGACAACTACGCCATCACCTACGCCTGCCGTACCCTGAAGGCTGACGGAAGCTGCGAGGACGGTTACGCCCTGGTCTTCTCCCGCAACCCCCGCGGCCTGGCCCCTCCCATCCAGAGAATCGTGCGCCAAAAACAGGAGGAAATCTGCATGGGAGGCCAGTTTCAGCCTGTTCTGCAATCCGGTACGTATTCACGAGGCCGCTTAGATTTGCATTAAATATAATCTCACGGACTATAAATCGATTTCTTTTCTCTCTTCAGGAGCGTGCTAAAATGTCCCAAACAGTATCCATCGAGAACTTGACTAGTCATCGTGCCAGGAATGAAGTCAACCCTCCGTAAATGCTGAGCCAAGATACGAGAATAATCCGATTTCAGCTAAAATTGTAATTGTTTCAGTTTTCATGAGGTTAAAATATTAAGCCAACAACGATTGTATTAAGGCCCATTCAGTTGAACTGTACAGAAATGTTATTGTGTTTTGTAATAACAAAAACTACAAGGTCCATGACTTCATTCAAAAAATAAATTACCTTCACAACAAACTAAAAAGGAACTTTCCGAGTATGACTCTCATTTGATATTAAAAAAAAGTTTGAGAATTCAAACGAATAGATGGGCTGAACAAACAGTACATTAGGTATATAACTGCTTAAAAAGGAATACCTTACACGTGTGTTTAAAGCTCCTCTGAATACTGCTCAGGCAGGGAGTACATTCCGGGCCTGTCCCAGTAATCCACAGCCCGAATTCTGTAACTTCCGCTCACCACCTGGTCCCCTGAAGAACACAACATTATTAGCATAACATACATCTCAAGGCTTAGAAGTGCATAATAAATCATACTGACCAAGAATACACAATAAACTGAGTAAAAAAAAGTATAACAAAAGTGCGGTTTATAGTCCGGATTATACAGTATTCAAATTGCAATAACGTAAACACCACATAAGAAATGTTTAATAAACTCTCAATCTATATCACTACCAAATCCATGAAAGTGCTAAACAAAGTTAACTAAATATTTTGCCCTTGGGGAAAAAAAGGGCAAGTTATAATCCGGAAAATACGCTACTTAAAATTTATGGTAAAATTATTTTACCTCTGCCCACTGTTGCCAAGTTTCATTAATTTAACACAGTCCTTTCAATGGGAGTAATATGGTAAAATACATAACAATTTTGTTTATTGTTTGAATGGTGAAAATGTCCAACAACAAAAAAAATTCTTACCGGGTGAATAAACAAATGCTGTAAAAATGGTGTTGTGGCTATTAATCCCCGTGAAATCCTTGTGATTTGAAGAAAACTCCACCTCAAATGTCCAAATGCACCTAAAAATCAAAAACAAACGTTGAATGGAACTCATACCACCATTGTGTCCAATCACAAGATCTGTTTAAGCACCCACTTGGAATCAACACAGCTATCGGACCAGATGATGAGGACTTGGCCTTTGGTGATTCTGATGAAGCGCAAACCGTTGACCTTGGAAAGAAAGATTGACATGAGAAATGACTCTGTTGGACATTGTTGGCCGCTAATACCCACTTGGTTGGGAGCTGCTTTGGGTCGGGCGCATAAATGTATCAGCAGAACCGAGGGAACTTGCAGTCTTGCTTTCAAAGTGAGCGTGTCACCTCCGGGCACCGGTATTGGTCCGACAATGACGGGTTCCTGTGTGTTAATTGGCAAAACATTATCATCTTTATACAGTGGTACCTCTACATACGAGCACCTCTACATACGAGCAGCTCGAGATATGAGCAAACCGCTAACCCGGAAAACGAAGGTAACAAAAGATTAAGACAAAACTAGAATTCAGTTTTATGTAAAATTACATTAAATGTATGTTTGAGTGTGTCTGTATATATTAATCCAAGTTAATTTAAATTTGTTTGTTCGGTTACGAGTGTGTTGCCGTGGAAAGTACCCCCGAACCAAAACCCTCCGCCCCCCCTCCGCGAAATCCGTCTAATTTTATTTATATTAAACACATTTTATTACTATTAAACCACTAGATATGTGTTACTTTGTTAATAGATGGCGAATTAGAAGAAATAAAACATTTTTTCCAATCCAACATCCTGTTTTTGGTGTTTTTTCAGAGGGTTGGAACGAATTCATTAGTTTTTAGTTCATTTCAATGGGAAACCTTCGTTCGAATTACGAGAAGATCAACATACGAGCTCAGTCCCGGAACCAATTAAGCTCGTATGTAGAGGTACCACTGTATCATGATTTAGTCCAGGGGTGTCAAAGGCTAAAATAGACATATCAGGCGTAGATACTAACACTGAACGTCAAATCGGTCCGTCACTACTCTTTCAATACGGTGCCAATAAAATAGAGCGATCTTCAAACCTGGGCCTTCCTGATCTCCGTGAACTGCTCTCTCGTGGGGTAATTGGGGCTTCCCATCTTCTGCCATTTTTGGTAAGGGTTACTCACATTATTATCCATGAGGTAGGTGACATAGACCAGCCCTGAGAAGCAAACAAATGGGAGGTAGAGGTTGGAAATAACTGCGTATGCGCTACATTTCTAATAATAAAATGAAGTGAGTCAACAATAAGCATGCAAATCACCTGCGTGAGGCTTTAGTCCTTTTAGAGACACGACGACAACGTCAGTGCTGGCGGATGTACGGTTATCGTCACTGTTATAGATCAACAAGGCTGCCTGCCAACTATCTGGACCTCGGGGAAATTCGGGTTGGTGGGTACTTGCCAGGACTCCTAAGGTGCCACTGTCAACATCACTGGCTTGTGAGGAGTTCGAAACCTGGGCCAAGACCTGCGTTTCACCTGGAGGACCAATTACAACCTGCACATTAGGTATTAAGGAGCATTTGAAAGAAAACAAATCTTTAGTTTCTATTAATAAAGTAGAGTAGTGTTGATGTTTAATGATTTTTGATTTGAATTTTTTATCTGGATGTAACACAGTTCTCAGTGAAAATTTTGGAGAATTTTGGAACACGTGTCAATATTTTTCCAGATAAAAGCCAAATTAAAAAAAAAATCCTGGAATTTATAGTCCAGAAAATGTGGTATTCCTTAAAATGCTCGTTCAAGGTAAAAAATATGCCAAATTTGATGGGAACATCATGCAAGATTTAATGAATGGGAGCAGGTCAGTTACCAAGCAGAGCCAGAAGGCCCATGACGGTGAGAATGGGTTTTCTGATGAGTTGCACGTGAGGAGGCCGAGTGTTGTTGACTTGAAAGCGAGCGGTCAGAGTGCGCTGAGTGAAGGGCTGAGGGTGGTAGCTGAGGAAGGCGTTATCGTTGCTCAGCAGGGCGTAATTCACGCTAGTGTTTGCAGACAGCAATTCCTGATGCTGACTGATAATCTGTTCACATACAAAATACAGTCTGTCATTAAGTTTACTCATACAAAAAAAGGGGGCTCCGGATAATCCGGCATGGTTTCAGCCTCGTGGTTTACCTTAACTGCCATGGCAGCGTAGGTCACATCTCCTCTCCACTCCTGAGGTTGGGACCAGCCCACCAGCGGATCGGCCTCATCATTGAAGACGGGCCGGCTGCGGAAATGAGGGAAACGTTCTAGGATCTCTTCAACGGTCTGGATCTCCTGCTGCAGGATCGGCAAAGAGTGACCGCCTCCCTGGAGGACAGAAGAATAAACTGAATGCGTCATGGCGGTTGATGTGATTCCATTTCTTTGAAATTAGTCAACTAGCATAAAGCACTTATAAATTGCAGATGAAATCTTGCCTTACAAAACGTGTGGAAAATAACGGCCACTCGAATCAAGTCGGAAAAATGAAAAAATGCGAAATATTCAGGAGATATTCACGTCACGTTAACTGATCGATACCTTTTTGTGCAGGGCGATGTAGTCGATCCGGACGCCCGTTTCGCCAGTAAAGTAGTTGGTGCCATTGTAGCAGTGTTGTAACATGGCCCAGCAGAACGGCGAGCGTGGAGGCGAGTGACAGGAGTCCCCTGGACCTCCAAACCGAAGCAAGTTGCTGACAGCCCGCAGGCCCTCCGAACAGGCATCGTAATAATTCAGAAACCCTGACAAGAGATAACATGAGGGAAGGACTACAGTAAAAATTGGCATGGCAAGATGTGTGTAGATAAAAATGACTTGTTCACCTTGAATTGACATGCTGACATTATCAAAGTCATGGTTGTTGGGTTCGTTCCATGTTTCAAAGTTCCACTGAGAAACGGTTCCAAGACCATATTTTTCTGTAAACCAAAAATGGAGTTACCTTTTATTGCTTATGGCTTTGTCATCTTCCATGGAATGATGTAGGAGCTGGTACTCACTTACCAATGTATCTCTTAGCTATAAGAGACACCAGATTCCTCCACTTGAATACTTGAGCTTTGTCTTCAAAGTCAGTGAAGTAGTTTGAAACACTGCCCATTAGTTCAAAACCTGAAAATTAACATCAGAATGTATGAGGAAAAAAACTAATAACTCTCATTTTAAGGATGCAACAACCTGGTCGGAGTCCATTAATCCATAAGAGATCAATTAGCTGGTCCAGTTTTGTAAAATTGTACTGGGGTTGTCCTCCAACATCTCTGAAAACACAAAAGCAGACGACAGCTAAGAACAATGATATGTTAGATATGTTATTGCAAATTTGTCTGAGCATCTTATTATTATTGCTGTTTCACTCACTGTGCAGTGACCAGCTCCAACATCCAGTGGATTCTGACCTGCTGGATCCCTCCATGTGGGACGGAACCCACATAGGCAAGGTTCTGTTGCTGGTCAATGCTCAGGTCAAACTGGTCTGCCTGAGTATGAGGGAGAGGGGGGCTGCAAACAAAATATGGATTTTACCAGCTGTCATATACAGGCATAACTCCTTTTGTGTATCTTTTTTTTAAAACAGGAAATGGGATTTTCAGAATGCATTACTTCAAACCATCACATATATTGGGGAAAAACATCTGAGATTAATGCACAGTATTCTGCTAAAGGGCGCGTCTACCAAACATGTGGTATTGATGCATTATTTAAAAGTAGTACGATACTTGTATAATGACAATAAAAACATTCAATTCAAATCAATACTCACTTGCCTACGAAATAGAGTTCGGTTATTTATTAGAATGATAGTCTACTTACCAGAAACCAGTGCTTTTCCAGAAGTATTTTAGATGTGCTATAGGTTTTCCAACGTCAACGTTGATGACAAAAAATTGAGGAAAAGCGTCTGTGATACATAAAATGAGTGAAAATGAAAGCCATGTGTTCTGCTGCATTTCTGCAGCGAACGACTTTAAGAAGCTGCGTTAGATTGAATTAAAAAGTAAACAAACTACAATTAAAAAGTAAAATAAGTATTTCGTTTAACTGTAGAAGATAAACTTTCATAAAGTGTATACTAAAATACCACTGAAACACGAATCGACACCTATTAAAAAGCAGACGCGGTCTTCAGAATCACATGACCAGGATGACGTCAACAGTCCGCGACGTACTTGTAGTTTCACATTTTCCCCCCTAGTTAAACACAGTTGGAAATTTCGAACAGGATTGATTCACAATTTAAATTTCTACATGACAAAAAGTGCAAAGAAAAACAAACAATATTTACTTAATTGCTGCAAAAGTAACAAAAATATTGTCTATGCTCTTCCACTAGTTTGCAGAAAGTAGAACTAACCTATTTATCTGCTTCCTTTCATACAATACGATCAAATAGCTATGAACAAGTAAATGTCAAACTAAAACACAAGTATGTACTCACCAGAAAACAATTAGAAAAGAAGTCCTTACAGCAAATTGTTAATGTGACATTTATTAAAAAACAAACAGACAAAAGGAAGTGGGGGTAAAGAAGGCATAAAAGGAAAACAAAATTAAACTTATGTTCAACTCATGATACCGTTAAACAGTTATAAACAATTTACACAACCTGTACAAATATTTTTATCTGAAATTTTCCATTTAAATTCAAAATAACTTAAATAGGTTTCTATGTAAAAGTGCAAATTCTTATGCTTGAAAGAAGACCAACGGTAACAAGAGGGATGCGTTGAAGAGTTCACTGACTATCAAGTTTAACATTACAAGCATATTTCAATACTAAGCTATTCCGTCATATATAATGCTTTAATTGTACAGCATTCATACGTATAGAATACCCTTAATATTATGCGGGTGGGGCCGATTGTGATCAAGCTGTGTTATTGAGTGTACTGTCACTCTCGACAATGTTATAATGCCGATTCAAAATATACCAACCTTCCCTCAAGTTGTGCAACAAGTTAAAAAAAAACAAAATTCCGAACCGTTGTTTTGCTTATGCTCGTAGTCCACTTTACAGAATATCATTTCATTGTTTTTTTTTGTTTCTAATAAATGTCTACTACCTTAAATCCTCTGTACAGCATGAATCCAGATGTGGTCATATTTATAGTCCACATTATTTAAAAAAACCTGGCACTTTAAGCCAGGCTTGGTTGTCCACAGGCTTCAAGCATGATACTAAAGGTTGGCAAACTATCAAGAGAAGTGACCCGCACACTACTGGGCCTAACATGCTCCTGTGTTAACATGCAACTGATGCACAACAAGTGAGAATAGGAAAAAGGAGAAGAGTATTACACAGCACATTTGCTTGCTTTTTAAGTCATGATCACTTTAAGCAGCAGGAGGAAAAAAACTGGAAATGTGTCACGTGACTCCGGCTCTGATGCACTATCAAAAAGAAAGAGAAAATAGCACGGAGTCATGGTGGGAGACCAACTATGACTTCTGCTCGGCTCCTGCGGCAGACTGGGCTGCACTCTCTGGTTTTAAAATCTGGTAGGTGATGAGGTACTCTGGGAAGGCCTGAGCAAAAACAAAGAAAATATATGATTTTTTTGGACTACTTGTGCGACTTTTTGCCTTAAAACGTACCTGTTCGCCTCTGTAAATCACATACTCGGCATAAGCCAAGCCGTTAACGCTCGGCCGCCCGATCACGGAGTGGTGTCCTGGGGGTGCGTGAGCCATTTTCATGGCACTGAATTGTAGGAAGGACTTTCCAAGAGTTACCCTGCAGAACAACATCTGCCTGTAAAAAAATAAGTTTGAAAAATGATCTGATTAAAGAAGAGTACACTCTAAACACAAGTTATTTTTGAATGGTTGTTTGGTTGACCTGTGGCACAGGTAGCAGGATCGGTCTTTGTGTGTTGGGCAGCCTGTACCCCCGCCAATGCCGTAAACATACTGGTTGCTCTTGGAGGAGTTCTCAGCAAAGTAAATGCCTGCCCCGAACATTCCTCCAATGTAAGCGTGACGCTCATCAAATCCTTTATGGATGATGGCATTGATAAACGGGGAACCTGTGGAAGACACTCAAGGTGAATTGGATGGGAAGGTCTTTAAACCTTTTATGTTCTAAGCCAGGGGTGTCAGACTCGGGTTGGTTCGCTCGATTTCATGTGGGCCGGACCATTTTAGATAAACTTAGATAGACTTTTTATAAATGGATTAAAAGCCCTGAATATTCAGTTTTTGATAGATCTAAAACAATGTTTATTTTAGCTTTTTTAAATATATTTTTAGATTTTACAAAATGATTTGTGAACTAAAAACACAGAAAAAAATGATTAAAAATTACAATTATTGATTTAAAAAGGGGGAAAATCAGGAATTTTAATATATAACATTACTCTTCATTTTAATTTGATCCTAAAACAGAAAGTCGGCACTCATTATTTACTTTCCCGGGCCACACAAAATGATGCGGCGGGCCAGATTTGGCCCCCGGGCCGCCACTTTGACACATGTTTTAAGCAGAACTAATGCAAAAACACAACCGGAAGTTTTCAAACAGATGTGACATGAAAATCAACAATGAATAGTTGTGTAATTGATGAATGTACCATGAAACAGCATGCGCTCGTTGTGGTGGTTGTGGTTCTCATCTGAAATCTCCTTCTGCCTGTGTGTGTAACGCTCCCTCAACTTCTTGTTGACCACTTTTTGGATCTGTGAACCAAATATGAACATTGAAAGCGTCATTCGCCATGAAATATACATCGAGGTGATTAAAAACCCAACTAAATATATACGACAGAGACCTTAATGATGTTGTATCTGCTGAACACGCCACCCGCATTGCCACCATCTCTGTGCTCTCTGATGGTACTCTGCATCTGGGAAACACAAATAAAAGACGTTGTTTAGAATCCCAACGACGTAATCCATCATCATTAACCAACTGAACATCAATCAGTGCGTCCCGACTCACTTCCTCCTCCACTGATTGGTACTCCTTGTCGTCTGGGGCAAGGTCTATGAGTATTGTGCCCTGGCTGGCGCAGTGGAATGTCAGATATGGATTGGCTCCTGCAAAGAGACAACGCGGTTAATTTCCTCAAAGAGCAACGACCTCCCAATGTCCTTCTCGCCTTGCTGACCGCCCAGCAGCCTCTCGACACCCTTGATAAGTTTGTGACGGTGTCCGTAGGCGTTGATTCCGATTTCCTTCAGCTCCTCGTGGCCCATGTCCACCAGAACATCCAAAGTGATCTAACATAACATGACAGGTTTAAGAACATAGCTTTATCTGAAAGTGTTTTTCATTTTATGATGGAAAACTTCCTCCAAAAAATCAATTTCCCACCTGCTCTCTTTCAAAAATATCCCTCAAATGCTCCAGGCCCAAACTCTTCAAGAATTGACTGATGTTCATGTCCAGCATTGTCACTATTTCGGGAAAATATCACATAGTTGTAAACCGACATTGGATAGAAAAAAGGCTCCATGAGGAAGTTTGGCAAATCTTACATTCTCCTTCTTTGCGGTCATTGCCCGCGGCTCCATCTGCCACGCCTGAGCTCCCGCCGGCGGCACCGCCGGCCAGCTCGTTAAGCGGCCCGGCCAGGTTGTCTATACTGCTGGCGGCTGATAAACAAGAGGGCGTGGAGGCCGGGGAGATGACGGAGGCGCTGACCACCGTGGCTTGTGGCTTGAAACAGCTCGGTAGAGCATCTGGAGGCATGGCGTCCATAAGGAGGGCTCTGATGTCGTCGGCCTGAGGGCGCAGCCACGCACACACACAAGATGAGATGATTCAAACTGACGTGACCTGAACAACCGCAAGATAGAACGTTAAAAGATTCTGCGATTATGTTACCGTGGCCAGGTCCAGGGCGGTTTGCCCTTCTTGGTTCTTCATGGTCGGATCAGCCCCGTGAGCCAATAGCAAGGCACAAAGCTGCGTGCGGCCCTTCTGGGCGGCCTCGTGAAGGGGTGTGAAAGCCCATTTGTCGGTGGCGTTCACGCACGTATTGTATTTGATGAGCAGCGCAGCGATGTCGACGTGCTGAAGACCAAAAAAGAAAAACCTATAAGTCACAGCTTTTATTTGGATGTCTGGGAATAAACGGAATTGAGCCTCACGCCATAGGAAGCAGCATTATGCAGCGGTATAAGGCCTCCCTTGTCTTGGGCGTTGACGTCTGCGCCATGTTCGAGCAGATATTCAGCAACTTCAAGGTTGTTATAACCAGCTAAAAAGAAATGAGGAATCAATGCAACATCCTTAGCATAAATAAGAGCTATAAACTCAAACCAGAAACACTTGGATATACAATTTGCAAGGTTATTATAGGTCAAAAGAAAATGAAAAAATGGCAAAAGTGGCATTATTTTGTTAAGTGCAATAAAAATTGAGGGAAAAAAAATCTAATCGACATAAGTCTTTCATTGCGACATGATGTGGCTCTTTTTTTATCCTTCTGCGGTGAATATAAATCTGTTTATCACGACTAAATGTCCAATCCATTAAACTGAGCTTTGAAAAAAAATAAAACTAGCTCTGTTGAGAGACCAGACCTTTAAAGGTAGTACCGCATTTTCACGACTATAAGGCGCACTTAAGTCTTAAATTTTCTCCAAAATAGACAGGGCGCTTTATAATCCAGTGTGCTTTATATATGGGAAAAAAATTAAAATGTGTCATCCATTGAGGGTGCGCCTTATAATGCGGTACGCCTTATAATGCGGTGCGCCTTATAATGCGGTGCGCCTTATAGTCGTGAAAATACGGTAATTTCTTTTTAACATGTTCTTATTTCTAATTCAGTGACTGGTTTTCATTTTAAATTTGTTGTTACAATGACGAATACAAAAAAAACATACTTAACTATACATAAATATTCTACTCTATTCAATACAAGCAAGAAGACTCAATATTTATTACCTGCTAGGTGAAGTGGTGTGGAGTTTCGGCCTTGAGTGTCTCTACAGTTGATGTTTTCTGGGGAGCAAAGTTTCTGGACACGAGCTAGGCAGCCTTTTTTAGCAGCGTCCAGCAGTGCAGCGTCACCCCTCAGCAGGTCCTGGATGTCAGTGTCCCCATCCTTCACCATGTCCAGCGGCATATTGCCATCACGGTTCTTCTTGGAGGGATCTGCTCCATGCTGCACCACAAGACGTATACCAAGACCATGGAAAAAGTTCTCAAGTATTACTGCATAGATCAGGAACTGAAAAGGGTTCTCACTTTGAGCAGCAGTTTGCAAATCTCATATTTTCCCTTTGCTGCTGCCTCGTGAAGGGGCGTGAACTTCCAGAGGTCGGCGACGTTGACTGAGGCTCCGTGTCTTACCAGCAGCTCAGCAACTTCATAGTGTCCGTACGAGCACGCATTGTGAAGAGGAACCAGGCCGCTGATGGGAGAAGAAAAGGTAAAAAAAATGACAA
Source organism: Stigmatopora argus (assembly GCF_051989625.1). Taxonomy (NCBI): domain Eukaryota; kingdom Metazoa; phylum Chordata; class Actinopteri; order Syngnathiformes; family Syngnathidae; genus Stigmatopora; species Stigmatopora argus. The sequence continues at coordinate 4,651,677 of NC_135391.1, forward strand.
CCTTGGATATTTTTAGTCTTGAAATGTGTCAAAATCAATAAATTGAATGCTTTAATTGTCATTATACAAGTATAATGAGATTTAAAGCTTTCACCACATAGTGCACAAATAACAACTGACAAAGAATGAATGCAACGCACCCCTTATCCTTGGCATGGACATCAGCTCCATGGTGAAGCAGGTATTCCACGACAGCCACTCGGTTGTAACCAGCAGCAAAATGAAGCGGAGTGGAGTGACGGCCCTCCAGATCCCGACAGTTTACATTTTGAGGGGTGCACAGTTGCTGCCGTACAAAGAGAGTTCAGACGTGAATATTGGCAAATCGACAAAATTGACAAAACCTTCTCAGGAAACCAAAAGCCCCAATGATTTGTTTCCTAAAATACGCCAAAAAGAGCGCTCAAAGCACAAACTCACTTGCACCGTGTCCAGATCGCCTGCTTTAGCAGCCTCCAGAAATCTGTAGTCCACATCAGAGTTTCGTGTAGGAACATTTTCTGGAAGACAAAACAGGCCGTTCAAATGAATGGCAACGAACCAAAGCTGGAACGACAGTTTTTGACGGGAGTCCAATTCAATTACCGTTGAGAATCTGTTGTACGGCTTCGTTTCCCATCTGGGCGGCGGTAAAACCTTGCAGTGAAACAATGGACGGGTCGGCCCCATAGCTTAGCAGCAGCTTGCAGGTTTGGATGTGTCCGGCCAGAGCAGCCCGATGCAAAGCGGTCTGTCCCAGTGTGTCCACCGCATTCACCTGAGGTCGGATAAGGTAAGCGGGTGAAAACCTGCTCTATGGCGTTGTAAAAGATTTCTTGAATGAAACCGAAATGCCCACCTTTGCTCCGTGTTTCTGCAGCACCTCCAGAATATCATTGTGAGCTCTCTCAGCCGCAACATGCAATGGAGTCATAAAGCTGCGACAAACAAGAGAACAAGTTGACCCTCGCTCTACTTTGTCATTTTTGTCTCACCCAGTTATAATATAAACATGACAATGTTAAGTGTTGAAACCAATTGTAGGCTTACTCTTTGTTCTTCTCATTGATGTTGGCACCTTTACGGAGCAGCAATTCTGTCACTTGCTTCCTTTTTGGGTGGGGGGAAGCCACTGCACAATGCTGCAATAAAAAAAAGGAAAAAACTATGAGTAAACAGGCTATACATTTAAAATACAGTTGTGAGAGTTATTTTGGGTACTATTATAAATGTGCTTGAAATATAATCATTATATATATATATATGCTTGCAAAGAAGCTTAGTAACACTAAAAATGGTCACTTGAGTACATCTGCTTGCAACCTTGAAAGGTCTCTATCAAGTTGGACTTATCAAAATTGTTTTGAAACCTCGACTTCTCACCCAGTCGCAAGTTCACAATGAAGATCCGGGAAGGACTCTTAATTGTTTTGACTTGGATTCCGGGCCAGGTGGCGATACCGTTCGCCCTTCGAAAAGACTCGCAATTGTTTTGATTATGGATGCTTGCTTGTTTTAATTCTTATGCAATTGTTTTTTTTTATTTCTGACCTTAATTGCAATTGTTTTGAATAGATAACCTTAATTGTTTTGACTCTAATGCAATTAAATGGGCAGGAGAGGATTCGGTTCTTTAGAATGATCTAGGACGAATACGAGCCAGGATCGATTCTCTTCTTGCAAGAAAAGCTGGATATGCGTTCCGATGTCTTCCTTATATTAAAGTATATTCATTGGTGAACCTATCATGAGGTTTTAGTGATTAATTACAATTCAATATTAAGTTGTACTGAAACATCACTGCATGTTTTACCATAAATGCCGGTTATTTTATAGTATGTGTACTATTGTCATTTCCTTTTGAAGTTTTTGATTTTCTTATTACTTTATGATCTATAATATAAAACATATAATAATAATAAAAAAAAAAAAAAACAATAACACAAAAAATAAAAATAATTATTATTAAAAATGATAATAGATAAAATAATAATAAATAATAACAACAACAATAATAGTAACAGCAATAATAATAATAATAACAACACATGTAATAACAGAGGTGCTGACCAGAGCTGTTTCATTGGTTTGGGGATGTTTGAACCCGATGATTTCCAGAGCCAGGGTCTTCTTCACTTTGGTCATGTCAGCTTCCCGAGCTGCCTGCAGCAGTGAATGACCTTTGAACTCATCTAGATGGAATGGAATGATCATTTTAGTGGGTCAAATCATTTCCAGTAAAAAAAAAAAAAAGTGATTTCAAAATGTGGCTTGAAACAACTCACAGCTTAGCCTCTCTTTCAACTCTGGCGTTGGGGCCATGTCCACGGCACTTTTACTGTGACAGTTGAGTAGTGTCGGGTCAGCCCCGTGGCTCAGCAGTAAGGAGCACACTTCCACGCGGTTCTTGGACGCTGCTTCGTGGAGGGGAGTGAACTGCCACAGATCCATTGCGTTGACACATGCGCCGTGCTGCGGGAGGAAAACATTGCAAAAAGGAAGGTTGGACCTCATTGACCATTCTAAAAATGCAAGTCAATAAACTTGGAACTAACCTTAAGCAGAAGCTCAGTGACTTCAAAGTGACCGTAGGAACAAGCGTTGTGAAGAGGAACCAGACCGCTGAAAAAAACATCCCCAGTTGAGAATCACAAATCGCAACAATTTAGCAATATCCAAGAATATCTACTGTAATCTCACCCCTTGTCCTTGGCATGAACGTCAGCTCCGTGTTGAAGAAGGAGCTGAACAATGCGGACTCTGTTGTAGCCAGCCGCCAAGTGGAGGGGCGTTGACTATAAAAAATAAAATAAAACAAAAAGAGGCATCTTTGCAGCAAACTTCCAAGCAAATACGGCTAGTGGGCTTCTTGACTTTGCGTTGCCTTCGATGGCCATAGGAGCAAGCGGCTGATTAGAGCCAGAGCCAATGTGATTCGGCTGGCTATGCTAGCTGAGCTGCGGGTGAATTGTGCGTATGATGGGGCCGACCAAGTCAGTGGACAAAATGTCACCAAGTGGAAGGGCTGTCAATTTTCAGTCAGAAGCGATAATCATCAATGCTTTCAATACACTGACATTAATTATCATGCTGTAACAATCTGAAATTTAAGTCAAATTGTCATCTGACAGAAACGAAATAATAAACTCAATCATGAAACCTAGTTGGGAACAAAGCTTCTATTAGGCTAGACTGCATAAAAATTATAAAGATGACATTGATACTATTATTTGGCCAGTTCTAATAAGGATTTTTAAAAAATAGAAGGGCATGCAAAGAGCTGTCGAAAGGAAGAATAATTGTTCATGGAAGCATTTAAAGCAAAAGAGATAAACCATAATGTATTTTCAGCCAAGTGCTACATTTGAGTGAAAGCCATGTCTTAAAAAAAGTCTTGCAAAGATTGTGCTTTCCGGTCATTCTCAAACAAATTTCCATGCAGGGATAAAAGCAGGGGAAAATAAACAATTCAGTCATTCTCAACCCAGAAATTCCCAGCAGCGATGATTTGTGGAGGAAAAAAAAAAGCAGAAAAGGAAACTGTCAACCTGACCCTCCTAGGTTACAGAATCAAATGTGAAATGGCATTTGCTCAGGATGAGATGACGAGCAGTCACTGGCAAGAAGATTTAAAAAAAAAAAAAAAAAAAAAAAAAAAAGCACGGCCGTAGCACTCAGGTAAAAAAAAAAATCATTCTTGCATTCCAGGCCATTGATTAAAAAGTAAAGAGTTACCAAAATTCACCAGACAAAAGAGCGAGCCTTAGAGCATGCACAAGCCCTCATCAAAAACCAACCAAGAACCCAAACAACAAAAAAAAAAAGCCCCATCAGAAACAGTGTGAAGTCTGGATGAACGCTAGTATGAGTGAAGAGAAAGGACAGATGCGAAAATAAAGCAGGCAGTGAAACAAACTGAGCTCTTCTCCAAACCACCCCCCAAAAAAAGGATGTCACCATTGACCAAGTCGATAGACGCACTCACATGCCACACGCTCACGCAAACCCACGCACGCACATACACGGACGGAGGAGCATCAGGGTGTGATACATGAGTGACCCACGCACCCATGATGTGCGATTAATCGAGTGACAGCCAGCTTATTGTACAAAATAAAACAATGGATTAAAAAAAGGGGGGGAGGGGAAAGACCACAAGAGTGCATCAATCAAGTGGCTGTTATCAAGGTCAACTTACCAGCATTTTTTGAGATGTTGACTGATCGACAAATGTTGCCATAGTCACACAAAAAACAAAATGGGAAATAAATTACAAAACGGCAGCATCGGGTCACAGACAATTCTCCCCTCTAAAAAAAAATGACGCAAACTCGTAAATTACCATTTGATTTGCCACTGAGTGACAGCCCTTGTTTTTCAGTGTTATACGGTTAGAACTCATCAAATATAAGCGGCGTATGGCGTGTGGAAGTTATAAATAAATGACAGCAGAGACAGAGAAATACACAGAAAGGCATGAATGAAATAAGTCGATATTTGGTACTGTTAGCAATTTGACTGCAGACCATTGGGGCATTTTTAGCGCTAAAAGAGTGAGGTCTTACTAGTCTATATGACATGGCAATGAAATGGAAATAAAAGGTTACATCGACATTAGCAATGCTTTATGGTGACGTCCGAAAAAAATGCTTTGAAGTGTACTGTGTGTTGTCCTAATGCAATTGATCTTGCGCAAAACGTTCCAGAAAGAAAAAGACAATTCGACTAAAAGTACACCATGGGAGCATACAGTATAGCTGCTATACCTGTCACCTGAAAAAAGGGAATTTAATGGAAAATCTCACTTGGGAGAGACGACGTGTTAATATAAGAGATGCTGAGAATCACTCAAAGACAAATTTCAAAAGGTGAGGACAGCAATGCTCCAAAAAAAAAAAAAAAACAATCGGCAAAATATGAGTCTTGAATAAAAGTGTCAACTCAGATGTTACTACTCGAGCAAATAGATAAGTTTAAGTTAGAAGCGCATTGATACTAAATATTTTTAATAAAAGCCTAATAATACATGATTAAATTTAGTGGGGGAAAACGGCACACATGGAAAGTGTATTCTATCGATGTTTTTTTTTTAAATATATCTTTTACAGTTATGGGGATTTTTTTATTATTAAGTAGATAATGCAGTCATATTTAATTTACCTTTCGACCATCACTGGCATGACAGTTAACGTTTAATGGTGTCAGAAGAGCCATCAGTTTTTCTTCATTTCCACTCCTGGAATGATAGTTTATTGACACAGTTAAAAAGAAAACATTCAATTCCAAATATTTCAATAATAATACAACATAGCAGAAATCATCTTAAATTTGATCAACTAGGAATGGTTTATATCATCTATTATCCGTTTTATTAGTGCACTGAGAGTGTATTTAGTCTTTTCTCACTTAACAATACCCATGAATCAATGGGCGAAGTCTCACCTTGCTGCTTCCAGGAGTTCATCCTTCTTGTATTCTCCTGTTTGGAAATTGATTTTTTTTACATTAGGTGATTTCATATTTTACAATCTCAGTTGGCGAATGAGTCGTGCTCATTTAAAACAATCTGGGTGGGAAGTTACCAGTAAGCACTGTCTTGGCAGAAGGGTCGGCGAGATCCAGTGCCGATTTTCCGTCAGTGTTACGAATGTTTGGATCGGCCCCGTGCTGGAGTAACACTACATTGAAAATAAAGAAAATGAGTGATGCGCTAAAATGTCAAATCTTGGCCAAAATTAATAAAGAAAAAAAAATCACCCAAAACAGAGGAAAATTAAAATTCCTGCTAATTTAAAGCCTTAAGGCCCTAAAATGTTTATATTCATCTAAAAATTGCTTTCTGCAAAGGACTGTGTTGCAAACACCTCGCATTAGCGGTTGTAACGACACTAATGAACCGACTTGGATTGAAAATCCATTTTCAAAATAAAGCATGGGGTTACGATTATATGCAAAATTATTTTGGTTGAAAAAAAATCTCAATTGGAAAGTAAGCCTTACCTATGCACACGTCGATTTTTCCTTTGATGGCCGCCTCATGCAAGGGAGTGTAATTCCAATTATCTCTGGCGTTGGGGTCTGCGCCCTGGCACAGAAGGAGGCCCACAACCTCAGCATGACCGAAGGAACAAGCATTATGCAAGGGGATGAGTCCCCCGTCATCCCTGGCATGGACATTGGCCCCAGTTTGGAGGAGATGCTCCACCACATCTTTTCTACCAAAACCTGAAGCAAGAACATTTAAGATGTTACTACTTATAGGACACGGAAAAATCATGTACAGGCAAAATACAGGCGGTTCAAGCTAGAAGTTTAGGCATCAAGAACGAAAAAGAATGGATTGTAAACATTGGCTGGCCTAATTCCTTCTATATGCTCAATTCACTAAGACCCTGGACAGAAAAAAACGAGGCTTATCGTGTTCTATTAGTTTCTTACACAACACATAACCAATTTTAGGTCAAATGAGTTAATTTCTTGACTTCCACGGTAATAAAACTAAATGGAAAAGGACACAGTGCGAGAAGTCCAATGTATCGGAATTTTGTTAAATAAAATCGGCCTTGAAAAAAAATCGGTCATCGTTGCACAACTAAATCAGACAATTGCAAAACGGGAGCTGTATTGCTAACGTTGAGGCTAGATAATGTAAAAGAAAATAATACTAATATTAATCAGGGTGGAAAACCACATCCTGTTGACCCATTTGTTGTACATTTGATGCAACACGACACGACGTAGTTTAGTTAGCATCTTCTGATGGATTAGCTTCTTAAGGCGTCAGCATCTCTAAAAATATCGTATTACTCGATCCAATAACAACAGAATGACCACAGAAGCATTTCTCAATCATTCGAATTTAACGAAAAGGACAATGTAGCCGATCGCTATCTCGTTAGCCTAGCTTAGCTATACTTACCCGCAGCGAAATGCAGAGGAGTCGATTTTCGGCCGGCCATATCTTTCGCGTTAACATTCACCGAGTCGACGAGCCGCTTCACTCTCGACACATCTCCATTGCGACAAGCTTCGAACAACTCCCGGAAAGCACCACCGACTCCGTTGATGGCGTCGGCCGGGCTTGTGGCCCCGGAACCGGGGCTGGAGACGGCGCTACCTCCGGAGGCTGTCGTACTTGAGCTCGCGCTGCTCGCCAGGACCGGGGCAGGCGGGTCCGGAGAGGCCAGAGCGCCTTCAATCGCTCCGTTGGATTCCCGATCGCTCTCATGCGGCGAACCGATCCCTGCCATCGGGCTAACAGCCGAAACGGCACCCGAGAGAGAAATGTTTCTCGGTGGGGATTGTAAGATAGTCTGTTGCTGCTGCGCTGCTGAGCGACGAGACACCGCCATTACAGCAGCTCGCAAGCAACAATAAACGCTGCTCCGCCTTTCCGGTGAAAGTGGTCGTACTTCCGGTCTTCTTCACCAACTCATTAACAAATTCCAATGCAACCAAACACTTTTCGAAACTGTAACATGTCGTTAAACTGTTCTATTTATGGTTATTCTCTCTGAGTCAATCTAATCAGTAGTACATCCAATTCCACTGATATTTAAACATATTTTAATTCATCTCAAACAAACGATACCACATACAAACATTGACCGAGCATTTAACGCCATCTACTGGTTGATAGAAGTATCTGCAAGGTCAATCCAAGTGAATCAAAATCCAACGTCCTCAATCAACATTATTGTGTATCATATGAAAACAGAACATTTATACACAAGAAAAACACGATACATTCATTTTAAATGGAAACGAATGAAAATCATGAACATGAAACTGTCATCAATAATTCATGAAACATGTATAAAGAAATTACACAGCTTCCAAATTATATTTAGCCAAAATTGGGTCTTTTCTTTTCTAGATCACAAGGTTTCAAGGGAATCCACTTAATCCTCTCAACACAGGCAAACAGCAGTCTGACAGATAAATACGACAAATCAATCATGAGTGATAAATATACCACTGTTTGCCGTGGTATAATCTCATAACATGTCTCCTAACTATAATAGTATCTTGATATTCCATTTACTTAGTAGTCTTCCTATTACAAGGCATTAAAAAAGACACTGACCTTCACAATGGTTGATTTGTGTCAGCAGCAAGAATTTGCCTTGCATTCTTTTCACCCGGGAAGTCTGACCCATCCTCCCTGACATGTACAGATTAGTAATAGCCTTAGTGTAAATGGACCAAATTTTCTTGACAGCAGGAAGCCTGAGAGAAAATGGCATTTATCTGATGTGACAGTCATTACAGACTTGCCTGTCACGACTGCACAGTAGATAATTAGGAGTCAGCAGCTGAGGCAGTCGTTGGCCACGTCTTGCGGGTCACACCACAACTGTTTCTGCCTGGATGAAAAAATTATGATGCAACATAGCCAAACTCCCTCTTAAGTTTTACAAGCTGTTCTAAAGGCATCCAGTAAATAATACAATTTAGAGCAGTGGTCTGCAATCGCCGGTCCAAGGGCCGGTACCGGTCCGCGAGCCACCTGGTGCCGGTCCATCAGAGAAGTAAATATTTTATTTGCAATCTCGCCCTTCTGCTTGAAATGAGAAAAGTTGTTTTAATAATATTAAATATTTGCGATCATGCCTGAGGCTTGTTTTTTTTTGCTGTTGTGGACATTGTCTGTGCACCCCACACTTTCAGCCTGCGGGCTATATATTTGAAACACCTGCTTTAAGTCATTGTGCCATTTTTTTAGCACAACGGTATAATGATATCATAAAAGCCTTTACTTATGGTGTGCCATTCCAAAATGGAAGTGTCTCTACCTTCTTGAAATTGGTGATTAACATTCCTACCATTGAAAATAATGAAACTAGTACATATATGAAATGGTGAGAATAACAGTGAGTGTGTGTGAGAGACAGAGAGGAGTGAAATAGTGACACAGAGTAAGAGAGAGCAGCAGAGTGAGCGAGAGCAGAGAGTGAGAGAGTGTGACAGAGTGAAAGATTGAGAGAGTTGGATGAAGTGAGAGTGAAAGAGTGATACAGAGTAAGAGAGAGCAGGAGAGTAAGTGAGAGCAGAGAGAGAGAGAGTGGCAGAGTGAGTGAGAGCAGAGAGAGAGAGAGTGGCAGAGTGAAAGATTGAGAGAGTTGGATAAAGTGAGAGTGAAAGAGAGGGAGCGAGGAGTGAAAGAGTGATACAGAGTAAGAGAGTGACTGAGAGAGGAGAGTGAGAGAGTGAAAGATTGAGAGAGAGTTGGGGAGAGTTAGTGAGAGAGAGAGCGAGAGAGGGGGAGAGAGAAAGAGAGAGTGAGAGTGACAAAGAGAGAGCGAGAGAGAGAGAGATAGCGAGAGAGAGCGAGAGAGAGCAAGAAAGAGAGTGACAGAGAGAAAGCGAGAAAGAGAGAGCAAGAAAGAGAGTGAGAGAGAGAGAGCGCAAGAAAGAGAGTGAGAAAGAGAGAGCGAGAGAGCAAGAGAGAGAGAGAGCAAGAGCAAGAAAGAGGGTGAGAGAGGGAGAGAGAGAGAGCAAGAAAGAGTGAGAGAGAGCGAGAGCAAGAAAGAGTGAGAGAGAAAGAGAGTGAGAGAGACAGAATTAAAGAGAGAGAGAGCAAGAAAGAGAGTGAGAGAGAGAGAGCGAGAGCAAGAAAGAGAGTGAGTGAGAGAATGAGAGAGAGAGAGAGAGAGAGAGAGAGAGAGAGAGTTGAGTGTACCAAGCGACACGATTCGACGTCATTCTCGTGACACGCAAGTGAGAGAAGGAAAAGGCTCTTCACGTTTTGCCATTTCTTTGGAGTTGAAGGGAACCGTGAGCCCTGTAGGGTGGGAACGCCACCCCGAGGGAGTACCTTTACAAGTCCCCATTACTCCCCCCCCAAGTGCGCCGTGCCCCCCGCAGACGAGGACAGCCGCCTCGACGTGGTGAGAGCAGCGAATCGAAGAGGAAAAGCAGGTCCCACTCCCAGACCTCCAAATATGCGCGTTGGAGTGCGCTGGCGAGCTGGCGAGTCGTCCTTTCTTCACTCCATCCGTTCGCCTTGTCGTGATGTTCAACAGTTCCGCGGAGCTCCCTCGCAACAAGAAGGAGGACCACTTGGAAGTTCTCAATGGCACTTGGCAACTTCTTTACAACGTCCTGGAGAACGTCGCTCCCACCACTATGCGCAATGAGACATGCGGGGAGCAGCTCCTGCATTTCAGGCGCCCGGAAAAGATCCTGATCGGGGTGATGCTGGCCGTCATCACAGCGGTGACCGTCATGGGAAACACGCTGGTCGTGATCGCCGTGTGCGTGGTCAAGAAATTAAGGCAGCCTTCCAACTACCTCCTGGTGTCCTTAGCCGTGGCCGACCTGTCCGTGGCCATCGTGGTCATGCCGTTCGTCATCGTCACCGATCTCACCGGGGGACAGTGGCTCTTCGGCGAAGTCTTTTGCAACATATTCATCGGCATGGATGTCATGTGCTGCACCGCCTCCATCATGACACTGTGCGTGATCAGCGTGGACAGGTACACTTTTATGGTCCTAATGACCCTTTCATCCATAAAAAACGGTGAACGCACTTCATCTGCTGGGAAAAATTAGCTGTCCAATCCATCCTTTGTGCGCCCAGGGGTGCCAAATTGCAGCTAATTCGCATCCAGACTGTGATTAATTGACCACGCGCCCAATTAGTCAGTTTGACCAGATCATGGGAAGTGTTTAACCAGGCGTTTAAGATCAGCACATTGCAGAAATGCAGCTGTCATATTTTTTTCAGATGTTCCACGTGCAATTCTTGTGCATGTTGCTTCATCATTTCTTGCCCCAAGAAAAACTAAAGCGCTTTGATTTCATTTTATTGCAGGTTTTGATATTGCCAAACATGCATATATATTATAATTATATTATATTATATCAGTGGTGGACCATCAGGGCCTGCAAGGCCTTCTCTGCTGGCCTAAAAATATATCTGAATCACAGATAATTATGTTTTGTCCATGAATTCCTAAATAATATTTCAGTTGTAGGAGGTTATTATTGATACTTTTTTATATGTGTCGCAGCAGCAGTAAAGGTTTTATAGCCATACAATAGTTTTTGAGGGTTGGATTGATTCAGACATAGCACTGAAGGCATCGGTTTGACATTCACGGCCCGCCACTGTATTATATGTATTTGGGAACATGTGCAATTGTAAGTGGCCCGGTGTTGAGTGGTTTGTGGGTCGGCCTCGCAGTTCTGGGGCTGAGGGTTCGATTCCAGGTGAGTGTTCACTGTGTGTGGAGTTTGCATGTTCTCCCTGGGCTTGTGTGGGTTTTCTCCAGGTACTCCGGTTTCATCCCAAAAAAAGATGCAGGTTAGCCTGGTTGAACATTGAATTGGGACTAGCTACAAGTGATTAGTTGTCTGTCTACAGGTGACCTGCTATTGGTTGGCTACCGATTTAGGGTGTCCCCCGTCTGGTGTCTGAAGTCAGCTAGGATAGGCTCAAGCACCCCCTGACCCTCGTGAGGATAAGTGGTTTAGAAAATGAATGGATGTATAATTGTATTGGGGCTCCTGGTGACAAATAAGCCGGCTCTGGGTGTTGAAATTTGTGATGAAAAGTCAAGAGATTACGATTAAGACTAATCCAAACGTAACATCAAATTTTGCAATGTTGCTGAATGAAAATGTGCCGCGTGAATGAAAGGACGTAAGTGTGTGTGTGTGTGTGTGTTTGTGGGAGAAGGTCACCCAGCCAGTGCGATTTGTTCAAGATTGGTGGCCAGTCATTTCTCATTAAAAGCACATTACGGAACTAATGGACATGATAACAGAAGAATGACAGATTTTTGTTGACTTTTAAAATGAATCAGTTTTGAGGATATATCGTGGAGCGATGAATCTATTTTAGGGGTTGTTTATGGAGTTAGCAACATGGACATAAAATGACAGGATTCTTTTTTTGGATGAGTAAGTTGGTAGGAATGTATTATGTCAGTCTTTGTGAGTTTGTTAATGTTATAGACATGGTGCAGCCAGATCCGTCGTGTATAGCCCCAATAAATATTTAATCTTAAGGCTCACATGGATGTTTTCAGAGGGCACTCTCGTGCAATTCATGATTTTCTGACCTTCCAAGTTTAGAATCTAATCACAGCCACATAATACGACTGAGATCCCAAGCGAATTGCAAAGCCTGGGCTCCATAACGGCCAGCACCATGTTAACATTAGGTTAGCACTTTTATCAGCTATGAACGTGCGTCATCTAAACGCCATTTCACTGTGGGTGTTTGTGTAGAAGTATTTTATGACATTTTAAACACGCTTGGTTTGTTTGATAACTGGCTAGAGCTGCTATGGTTTCAGGGTAATTCATTTGCAGAACAGTTTTACTTGGGTGGGATGGCCTTTTATTTGGTGTGAAAATGTTCTTCACATCACATCATTTGCCTGCAATGGTGTCTTCCTTTAATTATGAATTTTTTTTCTCATACATTTTATATCATTGGAAGGACATTTTCTGCAAATGGCAGTTCTGTGCACTTAAGAGGGGTCAGGAGAGGTTATGAAATGAAGAAAATCTCTATAGGAGAAATTGTTGCCAATCGTTGGTAGAGTGTTCACATGGAAATGCTTCGTCGTAGTAAAGCTTGAGCAAAGTGTGTTTGTTTTATCATTTTTAGGCTATTCGCAGAAGTAGTGGCAAACACCATCATTATATTTGCTAATTACCATATTTTGCTGTTTAATATACCCCCCATTTAATATACCCGGGTATATTAAATGGCAGGGGTATATTAAATGGCGCACAAATGGGAAGGTACGATCCACTACGCCACAGGTGTCAAAGTGGCGGCCCGGGGGCCAAATCTGGCCCACTGCATCATTTTGTGAGACCCGAAAGTAAATCATGAGTTTCTATTTTAGGAACAAATTCAAATGATGAAAGATGTACATTATATTTCCTGATTTTCCACTTTTTAAAATCAATCATTGTTTTCTTTTGTGTTTTTAGTTCAAAAAGCATTTAGTAAAATCTAAAAATAAATATACAAATATTTTCCGTTTTCCACTTAAAAAAATGTTTCCATTTGAAATAAAAAACATGATTAAAAGACATTTTCCATTACTAAGAAAAAAAAGCTCAAATAAACATTGCTTTTGATTGATAAAAACAGACTATTTAGGGCTTTTGATCCAGTTCTTGTAATCCAATTTAAAAAAATAAAAAAAATCTACATATTAGATCTAAAATGGTCCGGCCCACATGAAATGCAGTTGACGTTAATACGGCCCGCGAACCAACCCGAGTTTGACACCCTTGCACTACGCATTCTTTATGCCATGACGGGGTGCATAAACATTTTGCAGACTAAAACTACTTACTGCTGAATAAAGTCTGACTTGGAATTTTAATGAACTTAAGTATCTATAATTATGCCCCCATGAACACCATACAAATCTGGCCAAAAAAGCTGAGTTGCCATTTAATATACCCGGGTATATTAAATGGCGCACAAACGGGAGGCTCAAAAAAGCAAAAATCATTTAATATACCCGGGTATATTAAACGGCAAAATGCGGTAGTTTTGCCACCACGAGTCGACTAATCGACAAATAGCGCCTTAGAATTCCTTCTCAACTCCAAAATATAATTTTTCATATCTAGCTTGATCCTCTGTTCAGTTCTGTTATGACTCTTTCCTCTTCACTGGCTTTTATTCTTTGCTTCTATCTACTTTAGTTTATATTTCTTGTGAATTTAGTTGGAAAGTGTCCTTGAGTCTCAAGGCACTTTAAAATAAAATGTATTATTGTTAATCATGTATCCAAACGGATCGACAAATTCTTTTATCGTCTTTTAACAAACATTGGGCTCTCATCGGGATGTTAATTGTGGTGGTGACAGCCTTGGCTAACATAAACGACATGTCACAGTCGTTCGTTTAAAGAGATTTGCCGCGACTGTGCTTCAATTCGGCGCTCTTCTGTCGATAATGAGCGTCTTAGCTAACCTCGCTATTAACTCAGTGCCGAGAATCAATGATAGTGCAAACATAAATGTGAATGTTCATCTCTTGTAATTGTTTGGTGACCGGGGTGTAGTCAAGTTACTTGGGATAGGCTAAATCAACAAATTGCAATAAAAATATACAATACAATGAGGTCAGAACCGCTATCTTAATTGGCGCAGTACTGTACAGTAATTGCCTCAGCGGGTAAAATGTACTTTCATGGCAATCATCTTAAGTACATTCAGATTCTAAAGTACAAAGACATTATGTGGTCGTGTTTTAAAGAGGAAATGAATTTCCATTAACTTTGCATTATGTTCTGCATGAATTTAAAGGAAGATTGACATGTACGCTATTCTGACCCACTCCCTTAAAAAGTTCAAATCTGTTTTGGTTTCATTTTTTTTAACCTTCCCTGTGAGTAATATGTTACACTCTGAATAATTCAAAAGTCAAACATGAATGATTGATTCAAAACAGTGGGTAGAGAGGGTGATTTTTTTTGGGTACCGGTCGTTCCTTAGATGTCTAAGAAAAGTCATGCTGACGGAACGGAGGAGCTCGCGCTGGAACATAGAGAAAAAAAAATCACTTAAGTGAAAAAGTAGAGTTTTGGATTCTATTTTCATAGGCAGCGTAAGTGCGGCGTGCTATAAATCACATGTGAGTGGATTTTCATCTTAGCGTAAAGAGGGCTGCATGTAGGTACCGTATTTTCACGACTATATGGCGCATCGCATTTTAAGCCGCAGTGTCAGTAACGAGTGCCATTTCTGTATTTGACACACACAAAGGACACACCATTTTTAAAGACGCAGCCAGGCATGGCAAAACATACACCAGCTTAAACATACACGCTACACCCACATGCTAAAAACACGTTTTTAAAAAGGCAATGGAAGCAAAACTGAGTTTGGTTGTACTGTATTTAGCCATTTTACAATGTACTCACGTCATCATCACCCACAAATCCATCAAAGTCCTCATTTTCTGTGTCCGAATTGAACAATTGTCCAAATAAGTCATTGAAAACGCTGAGTTTTATATGTTCGTCCAGGCGGCCACAATCCATTCGCAAATAGTAGCTAGCGTAACTAGCCCGGCGCTGCCTGCCACCCTTCATAAAGCTGTGTTGATGTCGATGTCCAGGCCACAATCAATTGGCAAATAGTAGCGAGCTAGTGGCTAGTGGCAGTTCTTTTGTAAATCCAGCTGGAATGACGGCGAGCACCAAATTAGTGTGCTCGCCGTCATACTGAGTGTATTGACAAAAGAACTATATATCCCAGCAGTCACTGAGCAGTACTCTTTCTACGGCTGCTTGCCATAGTTGTGAGAGCTGTGGAGGATGGTGTACCCTATCGACTGATTTATGTTATTTTATCGTGATAACAATTTTAGTATTGGTCCATATATAAAGCGCACTGGATTATAAGGCACCCTGTCTATTTTGGAGGAAATTTAAGACTTTTAAGTGCGCCTTATAGTCGTGAAAATACGGTATGTCGAAATTGGTCTGTTTTACTATATCCAGTGTCAAAAGGCTAAAGTACATTGGCTTCATGTTTTATTATGATTTCTTTTTTTGGGGGCGACGAGTAACTGTCCCTACAGCAAATGTAGCCGGGGAATATCCACCCACAGGAATACACACACAGACACACACACACATGACCTGACATGGCTGACGCATCCTCAGGTAATTTGATGTGACGCCCAACTCTGCTCTCAGGCATTTTTCTTTCAAACTTCCACCTTTAGATGGATTAGGTATTCCCAGCAAACTAACACGATCCGATCAAAGGCAGTTCATGTTTGCAAAAGAATTCTTTGAAAAAGGCTGCATGAGTGTGTGTTTTAGTCAGGAAATACAATATTATTGTGCCGGAATCCTGGGATCACAAGCATAGTTAATGCGACAAAGTCGTCGCTATTTCATGCTGAGTACACTTCCATCTTCAAAGCGACCACTCAATAGAATTCCATCTGTGCCAGTTAGCTCGTGGCTATCCTTTGTAAACTTGTGTCAATGAATATTTTCAAGTCCCATCAAATAAAAATGTTTGGGGGAAGGCATTTTGCTGGTTAATCATTGATAAGTGCTGCTTGTTCTTCAAACTGAAGCTGTTTCTGTTCTGTTTGACTACCGGTTTGGCTTTTACGATTACAAAATAACCTGAAGTCAAAGCCAAATTGAACTTGTTCTCTAAAAGTGTGTGTGTGTGTGTGTGTGTGTGTGTGTGTGTGGTCGTTTCAGATGGGAAAACTTGAATATGCTGGCAATCTGCTTTGGGAAAGTGGTTTCCTCATTAAAAACTTTTCTTCTCTTCCTAGGAAATATTTAGTATAGTATTTATATTGAAGTTATTGCTACTTTTGACATATATTATATTGTTGGGAGTGTAAAAATGATTGGATTGGATAACTTTTTTCATCCCGTAATTGGGAAATTTCATTGTCACAGTAGCAAGAGGGTGAGAATGCAGATACAGGAAAAAACATTTGACATTAATAGATAGGTAATAAATAAGTTAATAAAGTTATATATATATAAATATATATATATATATATATATATATATATATATATATATATATATATATATATATATATATATATATATATATATATATATATATATATATATACACATATACACACACACATACATACATTGTCAGGAGTGTAAAAATAATTAAAATGTGTATTTTCCCATCAGACTTTCTATTTTTATATTTACTCTCAGTTGAGAGAGAGTTTTAAGGCATTCAGTTAGTTCTTCCTGTTACTGTTGACCTTCCCCTTTTCAGTTCATTCTCAACCACAGAATGTGTTACCGTACTCGCATTTTCTCATGAAAACAACTGCGCATTTGAAAATGTTGCAAGGAAAGAACTTTGTATCTGTTGCTGATGTGTCAGTGAAAACCACATACTTGCTTTTAGTTGTTTAAGTCTTACTTGTCACGAGATCATTCCGGCATTGCAATTGAGTGAGTTTGTGTACATACTATCTCTGATAAAGCTTCATTTTTAAGGAAAAATAAATAGAAAGACCGCACAGAAGTACAATAGGAATGTTCCATTCTCTTGTGATACTTGACATGGAGGATGATGGATTACTAATAAACGGGAAGAATAAAAAGGATGAAGTGCTTAGTGACTTTTGTGTTGCACAAAATAAGCTTCAAGTTTGGTATTACAATGATGGAATACATTATTAATTAGTCCATACTAAGCAAGAGTGGTTTTAAATTGGGTGAGATAATAGGTTTTATGTAGACTTGTTGATAAAGGAAGATAAAAAGCCTTCGTAAGTGAGGGCTCTTAGGGAAAGGTTGTTCATTTTTAAAGTCATATATATATTTGAATACAACATTATGTGCGTATAGATTTCATTAATATTGTTGAGGTGTACTGTAAATTTGAATTGATTGGGAAAAGAAATAGAGGTTTAAAAATAGGTGCGAGCATGTGTTTTCTGTTCGGGGCGTGAGAAATTAGATGTTTTATTTATGACATTGAATACAGTTTGTATTCCAGTGGGGAAAAGATCTAATCTATTGATAAATTCTCCTTGTGTAAGTCATTGCAAATTAGAACTGACCTCTACATGACTTAATTCATTATTACGGAGCAACAGTTTATGAAATGTACTGAATATTAAATTCAGTCTGGTCTGAAATGATATTATACAGTCAATTAGCAATTGCCCTTTCGCTATTATTAACTCCTCTTGTATCAAATTAGGCAGATACCAGATCAAGGCAGCCTCAATGTTTATCAAATGTCCAAATAATTATTTTTACACTACTGAAACAAACTGCAAAACAAAGAGAAAATCTTCAAACGACAGAAAAAAGACAAAAAAATCACAACCAAAATAGCTCAATTTATCACATTAGATTAGTCTTCATTCCGTTATCGTGACCGGACGATTTGCCGAAAGACGTTTCGCCGACGGACGTTTTGCCGACGGACAGTTCGCCGAACGGACGTTTCGCTGAACGGATGTTTCACCGAACAGACGTTTTGCCGAAACGGGATTCGTGCGCTCGCCCCGCCCCGGATCGTGTGTGTATGTTTTTCAACCTCGGCACAAGAAACAACACAATGAGAAACATCCCCACTTTTATTTGTTTAATAAAATAATAAATTAAACACTATTTTTTTCGGCGAAACGTCCATTCGGCGAACTGTCCGTCGGCGAAACGTCCGTCGGCGAAACGTCTTTCGGCGAATCGTCTTTCGGCGAATCGTCTTTTGCCTTGAATATTCAGTTTTTATAGATCTAAAACAATGTTTATTTTAGCTTTTTTTTGTTGATATTTTTAGATTTTACAAAATTATTTTTGAACTAAAAACATAAAAAATGGATTAAAAAATTACAAATCTTGATTTAAAAGGGGGAAAATCAGAAAATTTAATATACATCTATACTCTTCATTTTAATTTGATCCTAAAACCGAAAGTCGGCACTCATGATTTACTTTCCCGGGCCACAGAAAATGATGCGGCGGGCCAGATTTGGCCCCCGGGCCGCCACTTTGACACATGGGTTAGCGCGTCGTCGGTCGGCCTCACAGTTCAGAGATCGAGGGTTGAATCCCAGGACCTCTGTGTGGAGTTTCCGTGTTTTCTGGGTTTTCTCCAGGTACTCCGGTTTCCTCCCACATCCCCAAAACTGCATGGTTCAACACTCTAAATTACCCATAGGTATGAACGGGTAAACGGTCGATTGGTCACCGATCTTTTGGTCGCCGGTCTTTTGGTCGCCCGGAAGGTTATTGATAATTACCATTTAAATGGTTGCTCAAATTCCCTAAATACAAACTGCAAATTACTATTTAGTCATACTTAATGCCCTATTAATTATTAGGCTAAAGAAAAGCTCCAAATTTCCCATACTGTTATTGTGTTTTGTTGGAGAACTTGTTAATTAAATCATTATGGTATATCGAAATCCATGCGATGAAAACGACAGGACTCTTGATCGAATAAATGCGCTCTGTGTGTGCTGCACCAAAATATCAGAAAAAACATGTATATTATAGCTTTCCAGCCACAGATTGCCTCCACTACCCTGAAATGATCCGGTTTTATATCGTGTACATGGAAGTGCATATAACAAGCTCAATAGAACAACAATCGTACCTGAATAGTCGTCCTTGAGTTTACTGCTTGAGCTTCAGTGACCTTTACTAAATTGGATCGTCTCACCAGTGTTTCTCGATTGTTGTCACAGCTGTGTTTACTTCTCTGAAATGCGACGTCATTTGCCAGTCCGTCTTTTTAAACTAGTGCATGTGAAGATAAATCTGGTGAATGCGCAAACGTGAAAAGTGCTTTCATAGCTGACTAACGATGAATTATTTTCTTTTTCCTGCGACGCAGAGCTGGCATAAACATCAGAATAATGTTCTCGTAATAAAAACCATGTCATCAGTCATTGTTTTTCTGGTGTGTGCGTACAGTTCTTAGACAGAAACATAGATTATATTTCCATATTTCGTGTGTTGATTGATGAGATGGGTTGCAAAAATTGCCGTGTTTCATGTATTTCGTTCCGCAAGGTTGCAGTCTCTCTTCTGTCTTGCTTTATGTAATCAACTAGTTCATGTCTTTCTTTTTTTTTTTGGACATCACATGTCTCTATCAATGCTTTACCCAATATTCATCCTATTATGAAACAATCCACCGTAAAGTGGGACAAGATTAGCAACTACAAAGTGGAAAAGTGGAGCACGATTTTGGGGGAAATAAATGACTTTTCTGAATAGAGTTTTAATGAGATTGTTGAGTTTATTTTTATCATAGGGCAGTCAAAAAATGGGTTATTTTAATATTAAATGAGAAATTCGCTATAAAAAATAGCTCACGTTAGTGTATTATTCAACTACAGTGGTACCTCGAGATATGAGCTTAATGCGTTCTGGGACTGAGCTCGTATGTCGATTTACTCGTAACTCAAACGGATGTTTCCCATAGAAATGAACTAAAAACAAATTAATTCGTTCCAACCCTCTGAAAAAACACCAAAAACAGGATATTGGATTGGAATTTTTTTTTTATTTCTTCTAATTCGCCATCTATTAACAAGGTAACACATAACTAGTGGTTTAATTCTACTAAAATGTGTTTATTATTATTAAAATTAGACGGATTTCGCGGAGGGGAGAGAGAGAGGGACAGATGCGGGGTAGCCTTTTTGTACGGCAACGCGCTCGTAACATAAACAAATTTAAATGAACTTGGATTACGATGCAGACACACTCAAAAATAAGTTTAATGTAACCTTACACTAAACTTAATTCTAATTTTGTTTTAAATTTTGATACCTTTCTTCTCCCGGGTTGGCTCTATTGGCCCCGCCTCCACCCTGACTTTCAGATGCAACCTATCGAGGGTTGTTTGCTTTTGTATTCCCTTCAAAATATTCCCCAAATGATGCACAAAAATGTCCTCACAATAGGATAACGCACGACCACTTGCCAACGAGAAGTAGTATATACTCCTCTCGTATTAGCGAACAAGCTCCGCCATTTGCACTGACAAACGGTAAAAAAACATGCAAAAAAATGCAACGCTCCGCCCAGTGCTCATAGAGACATTACACGAGGGAGTTGCAACCAGAAAGACAGTGGCCATGATGTTCTTATGAGCAGCCTCTCGCGTCCGCTGTATGCACGTATATCAACATTTGTCTCGTATCTCAAGATAAATATTTGCTCCAAATTTTACTCGTATCTCAAATTGCTCGTATGTCGAGGTACCACTGTATTTGATTTTCCATTATCCTGATCAGAGTCATTCTGTGAGCTATAGCTTATCCCAAGTGGCTTTGGACAAGTCGTGAATACCACCGCAAATTGCTCGTTAGTTGATAATATGACATTTAAAACAGAGAACCATTCCTTCTCAAAATTACACCCACACTGCCTACGCCAGTAATACAAATGCAACCATAACAGTTTTGCTCATGGCCATGCCAGGAAAAAAGTTCAATATCTTTTTATACGTTAAGAGTCCATGCAGCCATTTGCAAGTGGGAGTGGAAAAGTCTAAGAATTGTGAAGGGGTGACATTTAGGTTATTTATGAACCCATTCAGTGTGATTGAAGGTGGTAGTCAAAAATGGATTAGAGGTCTCGCGCAGCTAAAAAAAAAGATACAATGAAGGTCTATACTACCGCAAATATGGTGGAATATCCTTGAGATACTAAGTGGCTGGATTCCTCTCCCATCTTTTGCTCAACCCTTTTCGTTAAAGGTCAAAAGTAAATTGAGTCGAGATGAAAAGTTCCTCCGAGCTTATTTCGCTTTCAAAATGTTCACAGAGAAATGATCCGAAGGGAAGGTGACAAATGCGGAGGGATACTTCATTCACCCATTCTCAAATTTTCATGACAGGGAAACAGAGAACGATGTCCTTGCTGGCTCCTGCTTATTCGCCTGCGGTACAAATACCTTATTCAATGTCATTATTCGGCTGAGGAAAAAGTGTGACTATCTGTAATGGATTTGATGATTTGCTGTCAGTTTTTCAACATTTAATCCAGTTGGGGATTTATTTACTCATAGGAAATCAAATGAATCAACATTTAGATTCCGCCTTTGCATTTTCCTTCGAGGCAGAATCATGCGCAATGCATCAAAATGATTGGCTGTCGTGTACAGAAAGTTGCCTGTATAGATTAGGGATGAAGCCATATTTTCCTCAATAATTGACAGTCCCCCAAAGAGATAGTTAGTGCCTGCATCTATTATTAAAGCCATACATACTGTATACTATAAACTTTGATCTTAAATCGTATTTCAAACATGCACAAGGATCTACAAATATTGATTTACCCTTCAAGTCGGAGTATCGCTTCGTAGGTTAACTGAATTCGATAGATTGGATTTTGATAATCCACACCTATAGTCCCTCTCTTGGAAAAATAAAAATAAAAAAAC
This sequence comes from Stigmatopora argus, assembly GCF_051989625.1. Classification (NCBI taxonomy): domain Eukaryota; kingdom Metazoa; phylum Chordata; class Actinopteri; order Syngnathiformes; family Syngnathidae; genus Stigmatopora; species Stigmatopora argus. Next base: position 4,673,566 of record NC_135391.1, read on the forward strand.
GCCAAAAAAACAGTTTTAATTCAATTTCACTGTTGTATCACTGTGGTCGGACTCATCTCAGACGATCCACTACGCACTCTTTATGCCGTGATGGGGTGCATCAACGTTTTGCAGACTAAAACTACTTACTGCCAATGTTCCCTCTAAGCTGCGCACGTGCGCAATTGCGCACTACTCTCGTCTTTTCTGCGCACAGTAAATCATATGGAGCGCACAAAATAAAATCCCCATTTTTAAAAATTTTTTTTTTTAGCTGTGAGGCCGACCCGCGAACCACTCATCCGCTGGGCCGCCCATTCATAGATATTAATTATTACATTTTCTTATTACTAAATCATTTATGTGTAGTAGACATACACTTGCTACTGGTGTGTGCCCATAGCGAGCAATGATGATGTTGCTCACACCGGTACTCGGTGTGCTCAGGGAGGTTGTCTTTCTGCCCAGACAAACAAAAAATTAGAGGGAATATTGCTTACTGCTCAGGTTAAAACTACTTACTGCTGAATAAAGTCTGACTTGGAATTTTAATGAACTTAAGTATCTATAATTATGCCCCCATGAACACCATACAAATCTTGCCCAAAAAGCTGAGTTGCCATTTAATATACCCGGGTATATTAAATGGCAGGGGTATATTAAATGGCGCACAAACGGGAGGCTTAAAAAAGCAAAAATCATTTTATATACACGGGTATATTAAACGGCAAAATACGGTAGTTTAATAGCTGTGGCGGGCAATGTTTAAAAAAAATCAAGAATTTTATCAAAAAATGGTTAACACGCGTCGTATTTTCGCCAAATATTTTACCGAAGACCGCTTTGACCAAGCGACAAATAACGCTTGGCCAAACAATCTGGGAGCATTGGCACTAAACTGAAGTCAAATATACCCCATGTTAGACGGTTAGCATCGATCCCAACGCTACCCAAACTGAAGGCAGGCAAATGAACCGTGACACCACAGGGTCAAAAGTTCCGAGGTGAAAAAGTAAAGCCTCCATTTCCAGTCCCATTCTTTTTTTTTGCTCTTCTAAATTTAGCACGGAGCCACCCAAAACCAACCACAGCTGAGTAAATATTTCACGGAGTATTCCTCTCAGACATAAAAGGTTTGAGAGATAGCCCCAGAGACTGGAGGCTGTTGCGCCCTGTGACCGATTACAGCGTGACGGTGTAGAGAATAATTTGCTTGACTGGACTCCTAGCTGGTCGCCCAGTGGAAGTAATGAAACTCTCCATTAGTTTGGCCACACTGTTGCTCTGTGACAAGACATTCCCCGATGCCTCTATATGAATATGTCCTCAAGTCTCAGGAGATATCCCCCCCCCCCCCAAAAGCACTTTTCTTTTGTTCTAGATGGCCTATGAATGTCATTCTAGCAGGGGGCAAGTTAGAATGTTTTACTCCTAATCAATGTTCCCTCTAAGCTGCGCACGTGCGCAATTGCGCACTACTCTCGTCTTCTCTGCGCACAGCAAATCATATGGAGCGCACAAAATAAAATCCCAATGTATTATTATCTTTATTATTATTATTTTTTTTTAGCTGTGAGGCCGACGCGCGAACCACTCATCCGCCGGGCTGCCCATTTATAGATATTAATCATTACATTTTATTATTACTAAATCATTTATGTGTAGTAGACATACACCTGCTTATGGCAGGTACTCAGTGTGCTCAGGGAGGTTGTCTTTCTGCCCAGACAAACAAAAAATTAGAGGGAACATTGCTCCTAACCCACAACCTTGCAGGTTTTGGGTTTGAGTCCTTGCGGATACTTGAAGATAATTTTGAGGAAGAGACTACCATGCATGTTTTTGGAATGTGGGAGGAAACCCACGCAGGCCCGGGGAGAACATGCAAACTCCATACAGGTGGACGAGACCTGGATTTGAACCCAGGACCCCAACGTGCTAACCACTCGCTCCACCAGGCCGCCCTAAATGAAATCTACAAATTATAACTTATTTTAACGTGACATCAGATTTTATTTTATATCACATTTATACTATATTTTGAGTGTTCAGTAAGCCAGCCCTAACAAATGAAATTGATTTGATCTGTATAACAGTTTTTTGATTGATTTAATACAAGGGTGTCAAACTCGGGTTGGTTCGTGGGCCGCAATAACATCAACTCGATTTCATGTGGGCCGGACCATTTTAGATATAATATTTAGATATTTTTAAAAAAAAATGGACTATAAGAACTGGATCAAAAGCCCTAAATATTCAGTTTTTTTATAGATATAAAACAGTTGATTTGAACTTTTTTTTCTTAGTAAGGGAAAACATCTAATAATCATTTGTTTTTCATTTCAAATGGAAATATTTTCTTAAAAATTATATTCAATATTAAAGTGGAAAACCGAAAATATTTTTATATATTTATTTTTAAATTTTCCAAAATGCTTTTTGACCTAAAAACACCAAAAGAAAAAAAAATGATAAAAATTGCAATTACTGATTTAAAAAGGGGAAAATCAGGAAATATAATATACATCTATAATCTTCATTTGAATTTGATCCTAAAACAGAAAGTTGGCACCGATGATTTAATTACTCGGGCCGCACAAAATGATGCGGCGGGCCAGATTTGACCCCCCGGCCGCCAATTTGACACCAGTGTTTTAATACATCTGGGACTATTTTACGACAATTTGGAGCATCTCCATAGATTTCCAAGAAAATAAAAACAACGTTAGGGGGTGTTTCAGTCCACGTGGATGAAGTCATGCTTTTGAAAGCCTTTTCTTTTAAACCGGAACACAAACTCCACTAAAACAAACATAAATATTCTGCTTTGCTGAATGATTCATTGAAGAAGGCCGAGGGCATACAACCAAAACACGGCGAGAGTAACATACAGTCATATGTGCCCTCCCCAACGTAGCAGCTATTTCCCCAGCTTTTTCAAGCTTTGCAGCACCATTGTTTTTTTTTCTTTCTTCACACTTCAACCGCTATTTCAATCCACGGAGGTGCTTACTTGATTGACGGCTCCCCTTTCAGCAGCTACATTCCGTCCAAGTTACAAAATTACAGCTAATGGCACAATTACAGCTTGCACGAGTTCTTTTTTTTTGTTTGAAAGGACACAACGCCACGACAGTGCACTTAAAGTAAATTGCAGGGATTTTTTTCTCACCATAAATTCATGGAATGCTTTGACCCTGACAATTAAATCAATGAGGTATGATTCTACCATGTATCTCAAAGTGCAGAGTTACATTTCAGATTCAACCTAGAAGCATATTCACACCAGGTAGGGTTGATTATAAATGTATCCAATCCCTAAAAAAAGGCTCCAACAAGTTTTGTTTACTCCGTTTATTTTTCATTTCTACTTGCACATTTTTGGATTACCGTATTTTCACGACTATACGGCGCATCGCATTTTAAGCCGCAGTGTCAGTAACGAGTGCTATTTCTGTATTTGACACACACAAAGGACGCACCGTTAAAAAGACGCAGCCAGGCATGGCAAAACATACACCCACACGCTAAAAACACGTTTTTAAAAAGGCAACGGAAGCAAAACTGAGTTCGGTTGTACTTTATTTAGCCATTTCACAATGTACTCACGTCATCGTCACCCACAAATCCATCAAAGTCCTCATTTTCTGTGTCCGAATTGAACAACTGTCCAAATGAGTTATCGAAAATGCCGAGTCCCCTCTCTTCGTTCTCAGAGTCACCGTCATTGCCATGTGGCTCCACAGAGATGATGCCGGCTTTGGCAAAAGCTCGAACAACCATGCAAGCAGACACGTTCGCCCAGGCGGCCACAATCCATTTGCAAATAGTAGCTAGCTAGTAGCTTAAAATATGGTATATTAAACACATTTTAGTACTATTAAACCACTCGTTATTTATTACTTTGTCAATATATGGCGAATTAGAACAAATAAAAATGCTTTTCCAATCCAATATCCTGTTTTTGGTGTTTTTTCAGAGGGTTGGAACGAACTAATTTGTTTTTAGTTCATTTCAATGGGAAACGTTCGCTCGAGTTACGGGAAGCTCGACATACGAACTCAGTCCCGGAACGGATTAAGATCGTATGTCGAGGTACCACTGTATTTTTAGAATAAATTATTACAAAAAAAATCTTAGTTAAGAAGTGCCTATTGATACAGATCGTTTTGTACAGGGTGTGTCATTTTTAAAATTGTGTGTTTTGATGCCCTCAAAAGTCTGTTTCATTTCACCCGCAGCAAAATTCTTCTTGTATTTTCATCAGTTGATTTTCTTCATTTTTATTCCTGTATCCTAACCACTCATAACTTGGGTTTCCTTGTTCATAGCATCGCTGGTTGACAAATACGGAACATGCAAGTAGATGTAAATGTCTGTTTTGTTGTCCTAAAATCCACTGTACGAATTGGGCAATTTTTTAACCAATCGCTCATTGCGCTTCAACTCGGACCTTATTTTGTTGACACCATCAACTTGTAACGCTGTTTCGGTGTCCTTCCCACAGGTATCTGGGGATCACCCGGCCCCTCACCTACCCGGCCCGCCAGAACGGTCAGCTGATGGCGAAGATGATCCTGGGCGTGTGGCTGGTTTCGGCATCCATCACCCTGCCCCCCTTCTGCGGCTGGGCCCAAAACGTCCACACAGCCGGCGTGTGCCTGATCAGCCAAGACTTTGGCTACACCATTTATTCCACAGCCGTAGCCTTCTACATCCCCATGCTGGTTATGCTCTTCATGTATTACAAAATCTTCCGGGCAGCCCGCAAAAGTGGTGCCAAACACCGCTTCACTGACCTTTCCCGCCGCGAGCGGCTGGAAACGGTGACTAATGAGGCGCTCCGAATGCAGGGCCTGAAGCCTCCTGGTGTGGCGGAGGAGTGCGCCGCCTTGTCCCGACTGCTGAACCGTGAACGGAGAAACATCTCCATTTTCAAACGAGAGCAGAAAGCGGCTACGACGCTAGGGGTTATCGTGGGGGTCTTCACTGTGTGCTGGCTGCCATTCTTCATTCTGTCCACCGCCAGGCCCTTTATCTGTGGGGTGGTGTGCAGCTGCGTGCCCATCTGGCTAGAGCGCACGCTACTGTGGTTAGGTTATGCCAACTCCCTGATGAACCCCTTCATCTATGCCTTCTTCAACCGAGACCTACGCTCCACGTACCGAGACCTCCTTCGCTGCAGATACCGTAACATCAACCGGCGACTGTCGGCGGTGGGCGTGCACGAAGCCCTCAAGGTTTGAAGGAGTTTCGGCGCCGACCTTGACTCGACTCGGAGCACCACGTGCCGGCCCCGCGTTTGCCACGGCGTACCTCGTGGAAGGAGCGGGTGGGCATGTACATAAAATTCATTCTGACAGGACGTGAATCACTGTCGCCGGCTCGGTGGTCCTTGGCGAAGTCTTTTCTATGTCTCTTTGTGCGCCTGCGTCGGAGAGAGAGACTCGGTTCTGCTATTTTTGGCGAGAATCACGGAGCCAACTTGTGAAATATTCAGATCGGCGCTGCTTTTGCGCATTTACTGGCTGGCACAAGCCGTGTTACATAATCTGCCATGGCGTGGTCTTCACAGATATGGAGGCTCATCAATTTCTGTATACTACGAAACCATGTTCGAAAAGGGAAATGCGTATGTCGAGGTCTTCTGTCGAACAAACCCCGTGTATTTTATCGTGCGCTGAAGTGTCGCCCGCATTTGCTTTTCTTAGAAGTCCTAGTTTCAAAGTGGTTGCATCACTACATAAACGGAAAAACCTAAATGTTTCACGCATTGTTTCAACTGTGATGATGAAAGATGACATGGTTTTCACAAGTGATAACGTCTTTGGTTTGTGTGGTGTTTGCCTTAAAAGATCTGTCCCGCATTCTTTCCCCTTTTTAAATAGGAACACGTCCAATGTCACATTGCCCCGTTTTTTTTTCAACTGCTGTTTCATTTTCACACCACAGTTGTCTTGCTGACCTTGGCAAAAAAATAGGCAAGTAAACTAGGTCTGATTAGATATTGTGATTTAGGGAAGTGATTTCCAACTGGTGAGTCGCGACATCATCTTGGATAGATCGCAGAAAGGTCATTAAAACTCCTGGGGGGGCCCTCAGTCACGGTTTTACATGCAGTATGTCTACTGACATTGCACTTTACTATAAGAGATTGGCGCCAATATATTTATTATTGTACATGCTGTTGTCATATTCAACCACAGGTTGTTAAAAAGGTGCACGTTACACTTGTAAATGGGTTTTGTGTTTGAAAATGTGAGCTGTTCCACAGAAATCAGACATTTCCCACCCAGTGTCAAAGTACACCAAACTCCCATGTGGCACATTAAAACTGTTCGGCTTAAGACATCCTGATTCCCGTTCCCCGTTTTATGACTAAATGGGACAGGTTAAAAAATGTTTCATGATCTTGAATTTCCTCCAATTTTAAAGAGGAAAAATAGGATTACTTCGCCAATTCAGATTTCAATTATTTGTAGATTTTAAAGGTTGTTAAGAGCACAAATCGATCAATCAGAAATCTCATTTTTTAATTTTTTTACCCAAATCTCTGGTTTCAGGGGAATGGTTCGCAAACATAAAATAGATCTTTGAAGGATATATTAGATTTTTTTTGTAAAGGTGTGGCAAACTAGGCAATTAATTTGAGAGTCTTACACTGCTACTCTCTCGTGTTTCTGATTAAATGTAAAGACTTTTATGACGAACCTTTGTTCACTTGTACAAATTTGCATCGCGGGCCATTAGTTAAACTGTGTGTGCTGATTCTACCTCGACTTTGACAATACTGTACATTACCTCTAGGCTGATGTGACTCACTTTTCTTTTTTGGAATCAACAGCTCTTTTTCAATCACTTCAAGTGCATCTCCAACTGCTCTGTAATTCTCCTCTTTCAACAGTTTGTCATTATCTTTAGTGGAAAGTTATCTCCTAACTTTGTAAATAAAGAAACTCCTCGTCATAATGCCACTGTGACATTGAGTTATCAAAGTCATTTTTGATCATTGTCATAGTGCATCATTTCAGTTTGAGTACTCATAACTTGAGTTTATGAAGTTAAATTACCTGCAAAAACAACTTGAGTTGTCTACCCAAAATCTAAAGTTAGCATGACTTATAGAAAGTTTCATTATATTTGTTTATTTATTAATATCATAATGTGTCTGTTTCATTGAGGTCTATCCTCACTAAATAGTAGCTATTAATTTGATTTATGAAATAACTTTTAAGATGTGATAACTGTCGGGATTTTGTTTATATGTTTCCTTACTTTGAGTATTTTTAGTCGCAATATACCGACATTTCAGGGTGGTCAGCGTAAAAACAGTTTTTAAAGGAACTGATTCATGGAATCACTATTTTAGGTCGTAAATGCATTAAAAATATAAATGGAGGTACTCACATTTGCTTGAAAAACTTTGAGTTGCTGATATTCCATCACCTTCTTTGTCCATAGAACGTAAATATATGCCTGAAAAAGAAGATATCCGAGCATAATTATCTATTTCACAGCAAGAATCTTTCCAATCCCGGGGCACACACATCACCAAGCCTGTTCAGAATTCTAATAGGAAGTACTTAAAGGGGCTTAATGGCCTAGTGTTGGACTAGTTCCACCAGTTTTGACATTGAAAGAAAATATTTGAATGTTCCCTAAGTGTAAAGTGGAAGCTTTTGCTCTGCCGGCATGTTGACCTTTTGCTCAGGCACGTGAAATAGCACTGAAATGCCTCGTTGCTTTTGAGAGGACCGCGACAAGGCCCAATATCCGAGCATCCGTGTCAACAGACATTATATTTGGAAAGGGGGGCTACCACATTTCACTTGTGGTCAATGTGGTTTTGGATCTTGAGCCAACTTTCTGTGCCACGAGTGAAGAAGCGCAAATGTTCATGTGTTGATGGAAATTCAGCATTTGGGTGCAGCAGAGTAGCAGATGAGCCAAAATGGAAGCTGCCCAGGGGCCATCTTGACACTGCCGACAATTGAATGCATGCACACACTTTGCTATTTTTAATATGCATTTTTAATTAGGCCACGAAGTGAGCGTTGATTTATTTTAGGGAAATGCCGCGTCTCCTTGATGAAAAAAAAAACAGCGCGATAAGAAGTCATCATCAAATATTCCGGAAGGCGTAATTTGGAACATTTTTCATTTTACTAATTAAATGTCTGATATTGTTGTGTTCTTTTGGAGGAAAGATAGTTTAATTAAGAAACATTTGCATTCATTTTTGGAACTTTAACCACACAAATGAGATTTCAGGGTAGGTGGTAAATGCTAAATTCCGAGGGTATTCGTCCAATTTACTTGTGCAGCAACCTTGAATGATTATAAGCTAATCAGACTAGGTGCCAAATAGGTAAGACCCATTTTCCAATTAAATTAACAAAAACCAGTGGCGAAACGAGAGAAAACGAGGAATCAAAGCCAATTGGTTCGTTATCCAATTTCATTCAAAAGTTGGGACAATTAAAAGTGATGTTTGGAAACTCATCAAAGGCAGTTCACCATATTATTGTAGTTTGAAATGCAAATTCCATTTTTTTTCCTTTTTTTTGTATTTTCATCCTAAAATCAACTAAAAAAGCTAAAAAAAAAGACAGCACAATTCCTGGGCTAGTGTGATTTCTCCAATATTTTCCTTCCATTTTTTTAATGTATAATACTTACCTGTCAACCTTGGCCAATTGCTCCCCTATAATTGATTGCAATTCCCCTTAAGCGATAAAAAAAACGTACAAATGCAACGCAGCACATACTTAAAAGTCTCAAATTTTCTCCAAAGTGAACAGGGTGCCCAATCAGTATGCACTAAATGCAAGATTCTGTAGACGTCGCTGTTTGATGCTGACAGCTTGACTGTCTGGGTACATTGCTTGCTGACACGCTATATTTATATAGTGAAAAGGCAGACGGGTGAAAGCATGACAATATTAGTACCGTAGTTTGCTGTTTACATACCTGTCAACCTCTGCCGATAACTGCCCTTATAAATGATTATGATTCCCCTTACAAACCCCCCAAAAACCTTACAAACACCGTACGAGTCGTACAGTGTTTGTAAGGTTTTTGGAGGGTTTGTAAGGGGAATCATAATCATTTATAAGGGCAGTTATCGGCAGAGGTTGACAGGTATGTGTTTAATATACCCCCCATTTAATATACCCTTGTATATTAAACGACAGGGGTATATTAAATGGCGCACAAACGGGAAGGTACGATATACTACGCACTGCTTATGCCGTGATGGGGTGCATCAATGTTTTGCAGACTAAAACTACTTACTGCTCAGGTTAAAACTACTTACTGCTGAATAAAGTCAGAGTTGGAATTTAAATGAACTTAAGTATCTATAATTATGCCCCCATGAACACCATACAAATCTGGCCAAAAAAGCGGAGTTGCCATTTAATATACCCGGGTATATTAAACGGCAGGGTTAAATGGCGCACAAACGGGAGGCTCAAAAAAGCAAAAATCATTTAATATACCCGGGTATATTAAACGGCAAAATACGGTAGTCGGCGATGACGTTTTTCGTCTGCTACCAGTAACCGAGACGATCCGGATTACAGCTAAAATGGGTAAAAGGAGATCGGTTTTACAAAAAGTACTTTAAAAAATCCCGTACTAAAGTTGTTGCACAGCGTACACAATTTGAAATGATAAAAAAACATATAAAATATGGGAAAAACTTATAAGTTGAGTTGGTCTGACATTATATTGTCAGTTTAAATGTTTCATCTTGTAGCAGAGAAGAAAAGTTGAAGCCCGCTTTTGTATGTATGCGGTTTGGTTGTTGAAACACTCTTTGTTGTTAGTTACTTCCAGCCCACTCAGCCACAGCGGCACATGTACAAAAGCCGCAATTTTCTTGTCTAAAAAGCCTTTACATTGATTGCCTGTTAACCTCAACTGTGAAAAAAAAAGTTTTTGTGCACGGGGGTGTGTGGAACTTTGTAGAATACGACATTTTGCCCTGTACAGATTCTAAAGCATTTTTTTAGATAGCCTGAGAAGAGTGTTGGGAAAAGATAGAAAGGTAGGACTGTCGTCCTTTAGATTTGGTTTGAAGTGCATCTTTTTGAAAGTCGATAAAAAAACGTTATTTTTAGTAGAGATAGCGGCTAACTGAAGGATTGCGACTAAGCCGAAATATTAAAGAATTGAGATTTATAGGGAGAGGATTGATGTTATCAGGTAGAGCTCTCCGTCGAAAAATATAACATGGAATGAATTTATTTGTATTTTTGTAATTATTAAATGGATTGGAGAGTGGTTTTAAACTTTGGCAAAAAAAAATCTAAACTATATATTTGTGTGCTGACACACTTAATTAAGTAAGTTCTATAGAGCACTTGGTTGCTCATTCAAAATACAAAAAAATACATCATCTTACGGCAATGGTGTCAAACTCGGGTTGGTTCACGGGCCGCATTAACGTCAACTCCATTACATATGGGCCGGACCATTTTAGATCTAATATCGAGATTTTTTTTAAATTTTTCTAAACTGGATTAAAAGAACTGGATCAAAAGCCCTAAATAGTCGTTTTTTTATAGATCTAAAACAATGTTTATTTGAGCTTTTTTTTCTTAGTAATGGAAAATGTCTTTTAATCAAGTGGAAAACAAAAAATATTTGTATATTTATTTTTAGATTTTACAAAATTCTTTTTGAACTAAAAACACAAAAGAAAAAAAAATGTGTTATGATCGCGCCGCCTCGTCGTGGCGCGATCGGGAATGGATTCCGACCCAGGCGCAGGGAAGTAGGACAATGGCATGCAGGAATATGCAGCAGCATGCAGGATGCATGCAGGAACGATCCGACAATGATAATAGAACTAATTGCTGTTTAAATACAAACTCAGGAAGTAATCAACAGATTGATTTCAGCTGCTTTGCCTTTACGGCAAGCCTGGAGGGACAAACGTCCGCTCCTGACAAAATGGATTAAAAAAATTGCAATGATTGTTTTTTAAAAGGGGAAAATCAGGAAATTTAATGTACATCTATCATCATTTGAATTTGATCCTAAAATAGAAACTCATGATTTACTTTCTCAGGCCGCACAAAATCATGCCATGGGCCAGATTTGGCCCCCGGGCCGGCACTTTGACACGTGTGTCTTACGGTATTTCACTAATTTCTACTTCCCTCTGTATAAATAATATGTTTTTTGTGCAATAGCCTATGGGGCACATTATTGGTGAAAATGTTTAACAATGACAAAACCTTTATCTCCTTTTTTCCTTATCACAAAAACATGGCATTCATAAAAGGGTGTGTAGACTTTTCTTCCACTAGTATCTTTCAAGTAGTAATGTAGTCTGAAAACATTCTTACAGTGAGATATTTTACACAAATTCACCATCTTGGCCGCCCACAATCCTACAATACCTCCTACACGAGAGCTATCGATTGTCTGGCAATTGGTTTGCAGTGCGTCATACAGAAATATTAATGTGTGTGTGCGTATTTTCATCTGTAAGCAGAACGGTGCCACTGTTTCCAAATTCATTGTGATTTATTTCTTCCATAAAAGGTGTTCAAGCCGTTGTACATGTTTTAAGTAAACATGAAGGATTGCATATTGATGCGCATATCCTTGGGGCATAATCCTAGTTGAGGTTGCTATCATTTCCGTTCTATTCTTCAGAGGAAAAGTAAGAAGGCATAAAGTTTGTTTTGTAGCTGTTAACGCACAACCTGTTTATTGCGTTTTCTAAGTGTTGGATTTGATTTAATCATTTATACCTCAGAACAACTATACTAGTTGGAGTTACGCTTTCATTACATTATTTACAATGGCATTTAAAATGACTTTCCCTTTGCTCTCATCTCAATTGTATTATAATGCATGAAGACAAACACAACATCATTTGCATACTGAATGGATTTCAGCCAAACACTACATAGCGTTCAACTCTTTTGGAATATATTAAAAAAAAGCCAAAACTGAAAACAATACTGAGCTTTACTTTCCTCAGTCTGCGTTAATGTATGTAAAGAGAGCACTGAATAATTTGCGCATTACTCAAACCTTTCTATCATATTCAAGAAGGAGCGTCCTGTTTTTGGGATGAAAATCTTTCTCTACATTTCAGTTATGTGTTAAGTGACAAGTTTTTTCTAATGAGTTCAATTCTCTTGACTTTCTAAACTTGCAACAGATTGGCACGGTGTTGTTACCCCAGCCATACACGAGTAAAATTGCTTGGCACATAACCCTTCCCCGTTTTATTTGGTTTTCATTGTCTGTCTCCCACTGGATGTATCCTTGGCTATAAATAGAACACCACTGACTGGAAAGGAATCCTACTACTATCGACACGATTCAACTCCCAGGAAAAATGATGGAATTTTGGAGAAATATTCTAACTCAATTCATGTTAAATGAATTCAAAATACCATGATTGTGGCTTCAAAAAGATTATTGTAATCAGTTGCAGTTATTTTTGACAACAAGACCAGCTCTGGCTATATATGCTACTATGTAGATTAGATTAGAATTTTATTTCATCCCCTATTCAGGAAATTCCCTGAGTTGCAGTACAAAGACAGTAGCAAGCACAGACACAGAAGACATTGTAGACCTAGGTCAAGGGTGTCAGACTCGGTTGGTTCGCGGGCCGCATTAACATCAACTCGATTTCATGTGGGCTGGACTATTTTAGATATAATGCTTAGATATTTTTTTTAATAAATGGATTAAAAGAACTGGATTAAAAGCCCTGATTATTCAGTTTTTTATAGATCTAAAAAGTGTTTATTTGAGCTTTTATTCTTAGTAAGGGAAAATCTTTTAATCAATTTCAAAAGGAAACCAAATTTTTCTTTATATTCCATATTAAAGTTAATTTACAAAATGATTTTTGAACTAAAAACACAAAGAAAAAAAATGGATTGAAAAATTTCAATTATTGATTTAGAAGGGGGAAAATCAGGAAATTTAATATACATCTATACTCTTCATTTTAATTTGACCCTAAGACAGAAAGTCGGCACTCATGATTTACTTTCTCGGGCCACACAAAATGACGCGAGGGGCCACATTTGGCCCCCGGGCTGCCACTTTGACACCTGTGACCTAGGTAAAAAACTGGAGCCATACACAGGAAGTCCACAAGTAGAGGCAAACCATTTCAAAAATATTTTTGTTGCACAATTTCAAGTTACGGATCTGTTTGAGTCTCGATAATTCATTTTTGATTTTTTTGTAAAAACTGCAATAGAGGACTTTAAGATGGATATCAAGGACATTGACTGAAAGCTAAAATAGCTTGCTATGCAGAACTTAGCAGGCCGACGATGGACTGCTGTATAAAATATCATTACCAGGAAGTGTAGCCGCCGCCCTAAAACAGGTTTGAAAGGTAGGAAGGAACTAGCTCACCTTGCCCATCTTAATATGCTAAAGGTCGGCGTGTGCTACAGGATGAGGACTGACAGCAGCAAGTCTGTAAGTGTAAACTCAAGTATGCTCAGGTGCTCCGTGCTGTCGAAAGTTATTATAGAAGCAGTCAGTCTGCACTTTCCTCTTGTCACGGAACGTTATTCCTGATCTCCGATGCTGAGCTCGTCCAAAGATTCCCTGTCCCCGCTCGTTGTCTCATTGCTCGCAAATCTCACCTCTATTTGTTCCTTTATTTTCTATACCCACAGATGCCCTTTAGCTGCTCACCTTCAAAACGCTATCAAGAGTTAAGCAGACATCCTAAGTTCCAAACTCAAAACATATCTTCTCCAATGATTATACCTTGCTTGATCCTCCATTCGGTTCATGCTATTCCACTGCGTTCTGTTAGTGTTTTTTGCTTTTGATCTGACCTTAGTTTGTAGTAATATTACAAGTTTTAGTCTTTAACCTACCTCAACCATCTTTTATCACATTTATTCATCTAACCTAGCGCTGTGAGCGTGACCGGACGTTTGGTCGCCCGGACATTTGGTCGCCCGGACATTTGGTCGCCCGGACGTTTGGTCGCCCGGACGAATATAATTTTGAGAGCTGGTTTCAACAGTAGATATTTAGATATTAAACTCTCTCTCTCATGAATATAATTTTGAGAGATGGTTTCAATAGTAAACTCTCTGTCATGTTGTCAAACATCCGGCGACCAAACGTCCGGGCGACCAAACGTCCGGGCGACCAAACGTCCAGGCGACCAAACGTCCGGCGACCAAACGTCCGGCGACCAAACGTCCGAGTACCCGCTGTGAGTAATGGTGAAGTCATTGTTATACACAATGCACCGCGCCACGGTGTCAAAATTCTTTATCTTAACAAAACAGCCATATATATGCAATAGTATATTCTGCTATGAAGTGAGTTTATTATTTTTGTTTGTGACTGCCATTACGCAAACTGCCCTGACTGCCTGAGACAAGTCATAACTAAAAACTTATTGGCCTATTTTGCTGACTGAACCAATCAGCTCGCTCTCTGCCGACACATGCTTTGACAAACGCGCATCACACACGGCTCTATCCTTAAAAGAAACATTATCCAGGATATTTTATCCGCCTCGAGCGCATCGGAGAACCGTGATCAATATCAAGGAGAGATTTCCGGAACCACCGGGAGATTTGGGATGTCTGATTAAGGAACATAAATCCCCTGCAACCTTGGTGGGACGTCCCCGCAAACCCAATGAGAACAAGTGGCTTAGAAAATGAATAGATTCATTCTGATTAAGGCTTAATGAACAGCACCGCCTGCAAAATAGATACTAAAGACATCGTAGTTAGTATTGAATGATAATGTGCATCTTAACATTCTAAAAAAATGTCTAAGACTGTATCATTAGATTTTCTTACATGGAGAGCTTAATCATACAGTGAATTAGAAAAATATGTCCCACTTTCTCAATATGTGAATAGCAGCGTGACGTATTTATAGTTCCAGCAGAAAAAAACAAAAAGCCTTTTTTATACGGCATTGATTTTTCGAAACCTTCGGGCTTAGGCACTGATGCTGACACATTCGCGCTTTGAAAAATTTGTATTGCGGTGTTGACCCTTCGTGTGGGTAGCGTTGCTTCGCAGAGGCTGAATGCAACTCAGGCAGGTGGAAATGACCTTCAAGAGAGGACACGGTAAGACACGACTCTTATGTTGACGCAAGATGCTCCTCTAGTTTGCTTCAGCTTCATTTACTATCCTTTTCACAAGTCAGGTGGGTTATAAGAATTGATTATTCAAAGCAGTGCAACGGACTGAACACAAATGTGTGAGTACAGCTCATGTAACTGTTGTACAGGACACCGTTTCTGCTTCAGGTGTGGAAAACTGCAAAATTTACTTGGGTTGAATCAATTCTATCAAAAAAACAAAACATAAAAATCCAACTTTCCTTTCATTTTCGCCAGGGGTGTCGAACTTAACTTTGTTCCTGTCCCAACCTTTCTTTATGTTATTTGTTCCCTCATACTGATGAGAAATATATATGAAAAAAAAGCTAATTTATACAATAATAATTGCTGTTTTGTGCTCTGCATTTTCAGAAGAAAAAAAGAATATTGAATATGTCTCTTAGTATTACTTGATTGCAAATGTTTAATAGTTTTAATTGTATGCTGGGAAGGTTATATGTATTAACATTTTTTTTACTTGATATAATTTGGATTTTTACTAAGTAATTTCACATTCATAATTTGGATTTTTATTAAGTAATTTCACATTTATACGCAAGTTCAACAGTTACATGAGATGTACTCACACATTCATGCCAACTCGACTTCATGTGGGCCGGACTAGTTTTGTATTTTTGGCCAAAAAAGTTAATTTACTTGCCGTCATTGACGGCGGTAGACATCCAATCTCAAAATACTATGTGTGGACAAGACCCTAGTTTTTTTTTAATTCAAAGGGTACTTCAGATTCTTAGGAAGTAGCATTTTAGGTTGCATCCAGCCAACGAGCTCTCCTATGGGAACCGAGAGTCAGAGAAAATGGATACGGGTCGGCCGTTCAAGCCAATGGATGCGTTTGGCTGAGGATGAAGAAAAAGGACCCAGCTGGGCCAAGCAAGAGTCCAGCATAAAGAGTCGTTGTGGCTTGACGATCGTCCACGTGCAGCCTGATTAGCCTACTTTGAGGTGGCCTCATTAAAAGTCACACCAAGTCAACACATTGCTTTTTCTCGTTTCTGTTTCAACATTTACAGCAATCATTAGTCACAGATTTCAAATTCCCAACCTAAATACACCCCGTGTATGCTACTAAAAATACTCTTTTGACAACAAGCAGTTAATGCTTGCACGGGCACGGCATGCAAATGATGCCTTCGGGTCATCTGTACAAAACACTTTTTAAGAACATCCAGGAAAAAAAAAAACGTTTTGATGTTGTGTACTCATGCAGTAAGTCACAAAAAAAGGACTCGTTATCTGTGCTTCAGTGTAGATAGTATGTATCTGTGTGGCATAATATTACATATTTCAATACTTTTTAGAAAACGTCTTCCACATTGAGGTCATTCATCCTTGGTGTTGTCTGCCCCTTTAACATTTACGTGCTCTTTGCTGAAGATAAAGAAAATCCCTCTCAACAAAAATGAAGCTCTAAACCAAGGGTGTCAGACTCGGGTTGGTTCGCAGGCCGCTTTAACGTCAACTCGATTTCATGTGGGCCGGACCATTTTAGATATAATATTTAGATTTTTAAAAATAAATGGATTAAAAGAACTGGATTAAAAGCCCGGAAGATTGAGTTTTTTATAGATCTAAAACAATGTTTATTGTAGCTTTTTTAAAATATATTTTTAGATTTTACAAAATTATTTTCGGACTAAAAAATTACAATTATTGATTTAAAAGGGGGAAAATCAGGAAATTTAATATACATATATATATATATATATATATATATATATATATATATATATATATATATATATATATATATATATATATATAATTTTAATTTGATCCTAAAACAGAAAGTCGGCACTCATGATTTACTTTCCCGGGCCACACTAAATGATGCGGCCGGCCAGGTTTGGCCCCCGGGCCGCCACTTTGACACATGTGCTCTAAACAATGACTGTTATTTTAGAAGCATGAGAAGGGGTCCGAAAACTGAATGAAATTTTATGATTCGTAGCTTTTCCCTGATGTTCAAACTTGTAATTGGAACATGCGACTAGTTCCACTGTTTGCCACATTTTGAACTTGCCTCACACATTGTCACT
This sequence comes from Stigmatopora argus, assembly GCF_051989625.1. Taxonomy (NCBI): domain Eukaryota; kingdom Metazoa; phylum Chordata; class Actinopteri; order Syngnathiformes; family Syngnathidae; genus Stigmatopora; species Stigmatopora argus. The sequence goes on from NC_135391.1 coordinate 4,690,750, forward strand.
TTAAGAGCTGCAACACAAAGGAGTCCATTTTTAAGCTATGAGTGCTTTATTGATTAAATTAAAGCACCCTTTTGGGCCTTGGTGGAGTTGTGTTTTCTGCTGTCATAGGTTTTTTACATTGTTTGTCTACCAGTAAATGTCGGTTGCGCAAAACAACTATGTAACATGAACGCCTCACAATCTACAGATTTTTAATATTTTCCCTGGGATAAAACTCTTTTTCATGCTCCATTGCACAAAACAACAGCTATCCTCATTTCAGATTGAATTCAGTTATATACAGTTAACTTTACATCCTTCTGTCTACTATTGAATTGAAGCATAAAGAGTTCTCTCTAATGAATCATTGAATATCATTATGATGCTAGTTTAGCGCCTCATTAGCCAAGTTATTTTCGCCAAGTTCTCTTGGCTTATTACTGAATCCTTTGGAGTTGGTCATGGATGACATTGTATAACACAAAGCACTTGTCTGAGGTGTTACCATGGCGCCCAGCCTGTTGAAAATACGACAGTGGAAAACCACAAATAAAGCGGGTAAAGTGGCAAGAATAAGGCCAGCTTTTCAACACTAATCCATTCTTAATTTAACAGTCATTCTATCAGTTTGTTAAATAAACACAAAGGTATTCTGCATCTGTTTGCAATAACGTTAATGTTGGATATCTTTGTGCACTTGAGCTTTCACAGATATAATCAACTTTTTAGAGTCATATTTACTCTTGCCACACTTTGTGTTCTTTTAACCTCTGCGGAGTTTGCACGCAAAGCCTTATGATGCTAATCTAATGTACGACGGAACAATGCTTGAGGCTTTAGTCGAGGAAATAGAAAATCCTCAGCAAAAAATGGAAGATAACGGCATCATGACAAACCTAAGTAGTCTTAATAAAGGGAAATAGAGCAATTATAAACCATGCTATTATTTTTCTATGAAAGCAATACCGTATATGTAGTTCTACTTCCACCTTTTTATTGCCGTTACAGCAAATGTCAGTATATCAAAGGTCACTGGCTTGAAAAAAAAGTACATTCAGCCAACAACAGTCTGAATTCGATTTATGTTTTAATGCAAGGCATTATCGCCAATCAAAATGGAACACAAATGAGATCAAACCCTCGTGTCCTCACCTTGTCGTGATAAGATTTAATGTAATTGACCATAAAATCAATACTTTCAATCCAGCCCTGGGTTTGCTTTCTTAAAACGACGCTACGAAACAAAGCCTTTATTTCTTTTGCTAAACAAAATGTGTATTAACAAGTGTTTGATGTCAAATCACTCCATCATCGATGGAGGAGAACAATAAAATCACTATCAGCTAAGAATAACCCCCTCATGTTTGGTTTGCTTTAAATCTAAAATGAATTGTGATTATTTTGACGGGGCCGATAATAGACACAAATTAAATTGGCACCTGAGTACTTGCTGTGATGTCAAAAAGGCAAAAGCCCTGTAATGACTTCACATCTGGTGTTCAGTCGCCCATGTTGCAAACTCTCGTTGGGTGAATTTTAAGTGCGGTAAAGCTCAGATCTAGAATCACAATTTTTATGGAGTGGCAGTAAAAATATAACACGTTTATTGTCGTTGTTGACATTACACATCACATTTGACACCTACAATCCTTTAAAATGGTTAGTGTGAAGTGTGTCTATTTCTGGACGGCATCCTTTTCATTCTTTACAGTTCATAGGCGTTCAGTCCATACATTCTCCCTCCTATAGGTGAAACACAACTCCAGACTATGCAACGATTGCAACTTTAATTATTTATTTAATTTAATCTACCATGGATGATAGCAAAAAAACAAACAAAAAAACAACAACAAACAGTCCATACCAAGGATGTCAAACTCGGGTTGATTCGCGGGCCGCATTAACGTCAACGCCATTTCAAGTGGGCCGGACCATTTTAAATCTAATATTCAGATTTTTTAAATTGGATTAAAAGCCCTAAACAGTCCGTTTTTATAGATCTAAAACAATGTTTATTTGAGCTTTGTTTTCTTCATAATGAAAAATTCCTTTTAATCATGTTTTTCATTTCAAAAGGAAACAAAATATATTTTTAAATTATGTTCAATATTAAAGTGGAAAACGGAAAATATTTGTACTTTTTTTTTAGATTTTACAAAATGCTTTTTGAACTAAAACACAAAAGAAAAAAATTGCAATGATTGATTTTAAAAAGGGGAAAATCAGCAAATGTAATGTGCATCTATCATCATTTGAATTTGATCCTAAAATAGAAACTCATGATTTACTTTCTCGGGCCGCACAAAATGATGTGGCGGGCCAGATTTGGCCCCCGGGCCGGCACTTTGACACCTGTGGTCTATAACAAAGGTGTCAATCTCAGTTTGGTTCGCGGGTCGCATTAATGCCAACTACATCTCATGTGGGCCGGACCAGTTTACTTTTGACCCAAAACTTTAACTAACTTGCCGCCACCGACAGTGCTAGACGTCCAATCCATTTTGACAGGGAGGGGCGAATAAAAATTGGACCTATGTCATTGTCAATATCAGCCAAAGAGTTCATTTTGCGTCAATTCTTTCCCCCCCCCCAAAGAAATCAACACATTTAATTATGTACATACAGTATGAATGTGCTACCAGAACAATGCTGCAGGCGGGCCGGATCGGACCCCTTAGCGGCCCACTTCTGGCCCACAGGCCGCATATTTACCACACATGTTCTACACTACAACCAAATGGTTGATTGTAACTGTCAACATCTGCCAATCACTGACAATTGAAATAAATTATGATAAAAATAGATCGATTATCATGTTTAGCACACCAATTACAGCTAGTCTGTTTGCCAAATTGGACCTCTTCAGTGGTATCCAAATTTAGAGATTCCACTCAGCCGAGAAAGTTTACACACACAGGCCAACAACATTTAATTCAGAAAAAAATATTTTAACGAATGTCGTGATTATTAGAAACCTAGGTGCTACAAATGATGATCTTTCTGTAACAGCTGACTGATCCTTGTTCCACACACAGCGTGGATAGTGATAAAATGCTAAAGAGAATGACTCACAGTCACAGACAAAAAAAACACCTCAGTTAGACACCCTCAGTTTTCACACTTGCAAGATTAACGAATATCACAAATCGTTCTAGTTTGTTCTTCGGTAAGAGACAGGAAACGCTAAACAAAGGATATCAAACGCGGCCAAATGGCATGGTCGTTACGCAACGGCGGAAGTACGCTCCGACTCCGAACCGGGGAGACGTGTTACAATATTTATTGACCCCAAAAGAATAAACAGATGCAAACACAAATGGAAGTCGCAAAACATTTCTGTGACAAAACGTCGACGGGGATCTAAAAAAAGGGTAACTGAGGTTGTAGGCGGAATGCCACAAGAGAAATGCACCAAAAGTAAAAAAGATCAAACACAAGACAGCAACAAGCAAATCAAAAACACAACATAACACGCATCAAACAGGCGCTAGCAAGTAGCAAAATACGAGACTACGAACAAGATGGGACCCAGGTGCATCCCAGGAAACTCCGCCCACCGCCACACACACCTGAGCTCTACAAATCTTCTTCTATGTCCAACCTACACTCAAAAAGTTAACTGCAAGCACAGCTTTAAGAGCCAAACAGCGAACAAGGACAAAGTCACCGTGGCAACTTGACGTGATCATCTTTTAATCAACGCCGCCAGCGCAGCCTGCGAGTTGCAAAGTTTTTGTAGAACCAAGATATTAAATCTCACTTTGTCCTGCATCTCTTGTGACGGATTAGCCGGTCGCAAACAGGAAGACATTCCTATCTATCATTTAAACTGCGCTAAATTCAGTAGCCAAAAGGAACAGTCCAATTTTCTCTGTCTACGTACACAGCATTTAGAACAATTAGTTCTACTAAAAGGTTTCATTTAATTATTTTTTCAGATGACTACACTTTCAAATAAACTTTGTGAAGACCCACTTTGTGTTTCTATTGGGTTCTACTACACATGAATGTTATTCAAAACGATCCTATTATGTTAACGTGACATGTCTAAAATTCTCCAGACAGCAGATCTTAATAGCTTTGGCCCATTTAAATCTCAGACGGCATCGGTAAGGGTGTTATCTAAAGCTACTCGACATGGGTGACGTGCGTAATCACAGTTATTTCGAAGCAATGGGGGCAAACAACAAACAAACAAAAGCAGTAATACCTGACAGGCCACACGGGGTGAAATCTGAACAAAAAAAACCTTTCTAATTCTGTTATTTTTTGAAATACGGGGTCGACATGCAAAAGCTTCTCCCCGTTGCGTATTAATTTTCCCATTTCTGTCATATCCAATTCTCCGCTGAATATATATGTGGTTCAAAGCCCCCTAGGCAAATATGATTGAGGTTCCGAAACAATGTGACAGAGCTCCTTTTTTTTTTTACAACTCAGCAAATATTAAAGGATGTGTACCCAGTCTATAGATGAATATGATTAATTTTAATAGTATACTAATGGAAATAGATTTTCTCCATGTACAGTTTCTTTAGTATTCAGGTAACTCGCTTAAAGTCAAATATATAACAGTGTGCCATATTTAGAATGATGGATTGTAAATGGTAAGTCAAGTCAAATTAATCACCCTTAGGAAAATGTCATTAGTGAGTTTCTGCAAATATTTAGAGAGCAAAAAGGAGGTTTTGCGTCAATGTTGAACAAGAAACAACATAACGGGTCTTCAAAATGAACGGTAAAGCCATATTTTTTTAACACCACTTATTTGTACAAAATGGCTGTAGCATTTTTATTTCTTTTTTTTTTTTTTATCACAGCAACCTGAACTCTTTGCTCCTGTATATCCATTTAAAAGTATTAGTGCATTGTCGCCGAACTCAAGACAGTTATTTTGAATTATTTTCAACATCAGAGCAATACTTTGGAAAGCAGCACTTTAACCGAGCCATGTGTGAATCATGCGCGAAAGTAATGACTCACACAAGACAACAACTTTTAGAAAAGGTGTTCTAAGAAAGGCGGACACAAACACACGCTGAATTAACACATTGTGTATGGGAAGGAGCCAATCAATATAAAGTGGAAAAGCATCATAAGTTTAAGCATTCAGTTTGCTCATTAATAATATGCGTGAGTTTTTAACTATTTGTCCCTTACTAGCCAAATATCATCACATAGTTTGAGAGCTATGCGGGTGACAGTGACATATTGTGAAATAATTTCAAATTAAACTTAGCATCAAGTGCCGGGAGAAGACCAACCATTCCATCATGGGATAAGATGGAAGAGCTGTCGGCGCTTACCAGGCCGGAAATGGAGTTGAGGGGTTCTACTCTGCTACTGTTGTCTTCACCTCCAGACTACTGAGGAACTGTGCGGATAAGCTTGGAAGAGTGACTCTGCATATTCTCTACCTCGGTCCCAGTCTGCAGAAATTCCCCATCTTGTGGAAGACTTCCTGTGTGTGGTTCCAGTTTTATCCAACTTTCCAACGTCTTTTTCTTGAGTCTGTATCCGTTTTTGCTACCGCAACCAAGATGGCGCCGTTCAAGTGGCAGCCGGTGGCGGTAGCTCCATCCATTCTTGTTCGTTTTGTGTTTTTGCTGCTTTTCTGTCTTAATGATTTGATTTGGTGATTCTTAATGATCCCATTTACTTTGCTTTGCTTTGTACTTTGTGCTTTCGCTTTGTTGTTCTGCGGCCTTTGCGACTGTACTGTCGAACTTGTAACTATGTGTTTTTTTCTTTTTTTTTCTGTATCTGCATTCCCCCTTCTTGCTACTGTCACAATGAAATTTCCCAAATACAGGATGAATAAAGTAATCCAATCCAAACCAAGGCAAAAATTGAATGAATACAAAAATTCCCATAAGCTTGTACCAATTCTCCCTCTACTTCGAATAATGAAATGTGGTGAAAAATTGATGCATCTTGAGCTCAAAACAAAATGTTTTCTCTTCCACTCCTCCCTCTCTTCCTCCTCCACCTTTTCTTTTCACTTTAACAAAAACAATAGCCAAGAAAAGAAATCCGCACTCACTGACGAACACGTGAAAAAAAATACTTCTGACGTATCGCCTCTCGTAGAAACTGCAGCAGTATATAAATCAAGTCGAGACAGTTTCTCTAATTTACGTCAACATATGCGGCAGTACATACTGTTGAGTTCAACTCTCAGATGGACTGAGGCAGACGTGATCGAAATGAACATCTGGTTATCCCCCAAAGAAGAAGCTTGCGCATACTTCCTGAATAGCTGGAAAAACATTGCCCATTAATGTGCATGAGTGGAGAGTATGGTAATTCCTCTGGATATGTCAGCGTTGAAATATAGTGTCATGTATCGCTGTGTGAGTGATTAAAAGTCTTTTTTTCACAAAGTACAAGCAAACAAACCCTGGAGACTGCATGAATGTATCCCTCAGAGGCAGTTTGGTGGTATATAGTTTGCGATTTGTATACAACGGCATCCGCTTTAACTTTCTGACTGTGCTCGAGGAAGATGCAGTGGGGGCGTGTTTGGAGACAGACAGGCAGTCAGGAAGTCATCAAGAATGGATTTATTGAGATGAGCGAGAAATGTGACCGTGGGAAGTTCAAGTTCGTTGCTGACGTTTTCATCGCCGAGATTCGAGGCTCATGACACGAAACAAAAGGGAAGAGGACGGAGGGTGTTTTGATCTGATTGAGAGTGACGCCAACTCAACACTGCTTTAGCATCTGTGTTTTGTCACGATGTGACCAGAGGACTTAGAAATCCCACTGGGGCCTCATGGCTGGTTTGACACATAACGCATGCCTGAAACTCTTGTGAGTAATCAGAAAATCACAACATCATTTTTGTCGGATTGTCTTAATGTTTCCTGTCATGAAATTAACATATCCGTCAACCCCGGTCAATTGCTCCCCTAATTAATGATTGCAATTCCCCTTATTAAGCGATAATACATCGTACAAATGCAACGCGGCGGGCACATATTTGCTCACATAGGGGGTAGTTAAAAGTCTAAAAAAAAATTGCCAAAGTGGACGGGGTGCCCAATCAGTCGGCGCACCTTTTGTATGCACTAAATTCAATATTTTGTAGATGTTGCTGTTTGACGATGACATTGGTTGATGCTATATTTATACAGTGGTACCTCGACCTACGATCAGCTCTACCTACGACATGCTCGAGGTACGATGAAAATTTCGATCGAATAATTCGCCCTAGATACGATCAAAATTTCGAGATGCGAGAAAGCCAGGTGGCCATGACATCAGAGGCTGTTTATTATTGTAGCGCACTGTGTTTTTTTGCCGCATCTCTTTCGTGTATAACAGATATCTACGAGCACTGAACGATTTATTCAGACGAGTTTCTCATACGCATTGACCAGGAAACGCACAACACGCGTGCGCGGGCAAAAAGAGGGCTTTCTGGGTAATGAAGTATACTCGTGCACACAACACTGATAGCCAATGGCACCCTTTCTCAGAATAAAACTTCATTACCCACAATCAATACGTGGGTAAGCTCAGCTGTTGCATTTCCTGTTATTCCTTCCTTAGCCTGTTAGCTTTCGCGATCGCTCATTCAAGACTACTTCTCGTTGGCAAGTGGTCGTGCGTTATTCTATTGTGAGGACATTTGTGTGCATCATTTTCGGAATATTTTGAAGGAAATACAATAGCAAAGAGCCCATCGATAGCGAACGTGAGGGTGGAGGCGTGGCAAACAGCTAACCCGCCCAGAACGAAGGTAAAAAAAAACTAAAAACTAAATTAGAATTCAATTTTGTGTAAAGTTTTATTAAACGTATGTTTGAGTGTTTCTGTATATATTAATCCAAGTTCATTTAAATTTGTTTGTTCGTTTACGAGTGCGTTGTTGCCGTGGATAAAGGCCCCCCGATGCTATGTTTTCCTTCATATATCCAATGCTTCAATTTCTTCAAGGCGGTCGCTCGCTCTTCAATGGTCAAAGGTTTGCGCTTTGATGGCCCATGTTTGAAATAGGTAAAAAAAAAATCTTGAACTGGCTGCTTTGTGTTTTCCAAGCCATCCGGCACATACAAAAGTGACAAAGTTGAATCAACGGGGGTTGGGTTGGTCTGGGTGGGGAGGAAGCAGCTTTTCGTTCAAGCTATCCTGCACCGACTGAGCTGACTGACAAAGTGGAAGCAGCGGGGGTTGTGCTGCGAGAAGCACCTGACGGCAATGCACTGATTGCACTTGTAGGACACGAGTATTGTGTAAAGCTTTGCTCTGTCGAGGTTGAAACCAAAGCTTTTGCCCTTTTTTTTAGGTTGCCCAGTCCTGTTAAATGAATGCCTAGTCTTATGGGATGCTACGTCTTCTTTCATATATGTCCAATGCTTCAATTTTTTTAAGGCGTTTGCTCGCTCATCAATGGTCAAAAGTCTGCGCTTTGATGGCCCACGTTTGAAATAGGGCCAAAAAAAGTCTGGAACTGGCTGCTTTTGTTTTCCAAGCCATCTGGCACAGTCTTAGGTGACAAAGTTGAATCAACAGGGGTTAGGTCGGTGTGGGTGGAGAGGGAACAGCTCAAAAAACGTTTTGATGTTGTGTACTCATGCAGTAAGTCACAAAAAAAGTACTCGTTATCTGTGCTTCAGTGTAGTTAGTATGTATCTGTGTGGCATAATATTTCATATTTCAATACTTTTTAGAAAACGTCTTCCACATTGAGCTCATCCTTGGTGTTGTCTGTCCCTTTAACATTTACGTGCTCTTTGCTGACGATAAAGAAAATCCCTCTCAACAAAAATGAAGCTCTACACCAGGGGTGGCAGACTCGGGTTGGTTCGCGGGCCGCTTTAACGTCAACTTGATTTCACGTGGGCCGGACCATTTTAGATATAATATTTAGATTTTTTTGTATAAATGGATTAAAAGAACTGGATTAAAGGCCCTGAATATTCATTTTTTTATAGATCTAAAACAATGTTTATTTTAGCTTTTTTTTAAACATATTTTTAGATTTAAAAAAATGATTTTTGAACTAAAAACAGAAAAAAATGATAAAAAATGCCAATTATTGATTTAAAAGGGGGAAAATCAGGAAATTTAATATACATCTATACTCTTCATTTTAATTTGATCCTAAAACAGAAAGTCGGCACTCATGATTTACTTTCCCGGGCCACACAAAATGATGCGGCGGGCCAGATTTGGCCCCCGGGCCGCCACTTTGACACGTGACCTACACCATAGCGACAATCAGCACATCACTGCCTCTCACTGTAGTGGATGTGCAACTACACTTAATTCTAGCAAAGCCAACAAAAAAAAATGTTCCCAATCCCCAGGTATCGCTACTATGTAAAAAATACTGAATTAATTAACTGATAAAAAGCCCCAGGAAGAATAAACTGAAAAGAGATATTGAAAGAAAATATTGAAGATTAAAAGAAGATTTCCATGAACAAGAAAAGCTCGTTTGGCATTAGGCAAAGGAAAGTTCCTGGAATAACAAGGATGTTACCTCAACACTAGCTGAAGTTGGTTTGTCTAAATTCACTTAATTAGAAAAGACTGCCGCCTTTGCACAGACTAATTGGATAGAGGATTGTCATTTATTGCATTCAAGCACACTTTTGGGCAAACATTAAGTATTCGCTCTGCAGCACTGAATGTGCAAGATATTACAATTTCAAAATGAAAGCCCCAGGTGGCGGGCAGCAGCTGTGGCAAATGTGTAATAAGCATCCTCAGCAATGTGTGTGTGTGTGTGTGTGTGTGTGTGTGTGTGTGTGTGTGTGTGTGTGTGTGTCATTCTTGGCTATAGTATGCAGTAATTGAGGCAAATTGGAGCCCAATGCCCATGAAATAATAATTACAGTATCTAAGGCAAAACGCAGAGATTTACATTCAGTTTTAAAGTCCCACTATCACATGTTTTTACACACTAATTAAATGATAGAATCCCGACAAAGACTATCGTATTTTCTGGACTATAAGATGCCCATTTTTCACAATTTAGCCTGCGGCTAATACTCAAGTATGACTTATTTATTTTTCTCTCTGACCACCGAAAGCTTGTTATTTTTTGTAGGCTATCGTTGCCCCATTAATTAATAATATTATATTAACGGGTGCCTATTTAGCCCCTTGTTCTCCATTTCCCTATTTTTACTCTGACGTATGTTGTTCTTGGTTTCTGATCAGATAAAATCCTGCATAAAATGCAACTTATACTCCAGTAGGATTTATATAAACATTTTTCCTTTTCGTTGTGAATTATTTGGCTGGTGCGATTTATAAAATCATTATGAATGGATTTTTTTTTTTACAGGTGCCCTTTTAGCGATTCCCATGTCATTGTAAACTACTTTTCTCTAGCAACACGCCCATTGGTCACTTGGAGAAAGCAGTCTTCTGTGAAATGTTTTGATCAAAACAACAGAAGAAGGTGATCCACTTCCTTCTCGTACGTGACCAATTTTTACTCACTTTACCTCTTAGTCCAATGGAAAAAAAAATAGAGGCTTGAATGGGTATTGTTCGTGTTGGAGCAACTTGCTAGACTACTTGTGTTAACCATTTTCCTGATAAAACGATTGAATTTCTTGGAAAAAACAGCAACTAAAGTGCAGCCTGCCACAGCAATGAAACTAAATGAATGAAAAAGCCTACCTTCTGCTACCACTGAATCTGGCTTTCTGGCCAACAGCAAAATGGGATTAAAACTGTGTTTTGTGCTTTTTTTTGGTTTATTCCACATGTGTCAAACTGGTGGCCCGGGGGCCAAATCTGGCCCGCCGCATCATTTTGTGTGGCCCGGGAAAGTAAATCATGAGTGCCGACTTTCTGTTTTAGGATCAAATTAAAATGAAGAGTATATGTGTATATTGAATTTCCTGATTTTCCCCCTTTTAAATCAATAATTGTAATTTTTTAATCCATTTTTTCTGTTTTTAGTTCAAAAATCATTTTGTAAAATCTAAAGAAAATATTTAAAAAAAGCTAAAATAAACATTGTTTTAGCTCTATAAAACTGAATATTCAGGGATTTTAATCCAGTTCTTTTAAGCCATTTATTAAAAAAAAATCTAAATATTATATCTAAAATGGTCCGGCCCACGTGAAATCAAGTTGACGTTAATGCGGCCCGCGAACCAACCCGAGTCTGACACCCCTGGTTTACTCCATAAAGAAAAGGACTAAGGGTTGTCCCATCTATCGAATTTAGTAAATCACCGCCTTAGGTGAGGATGGAATTATAAACAATGAGGGGACTCTGATTAGTAATTTATTCGAAACGACGGGATTAAATGAAGTGACCAGATTCCATTTAAAATGAAGAATGCAAAGGCACTTTGTAAGCAATTAGCAGGGAAATTGTAAGCATGGGCTCACCTGGATTTCTCATGGGGAAGTAGCTTTTCATTGAAAAGGTCGTCTGTGCAGCGGTATGGCGATCCACCCACACAACTTTCAACAAGGGGCCTTGCCTCGGGCTTCATCTCGGCTGGCAGACCCTCTCTCCACTTTTATATTATGAAATCACTGTGAAGTGAAAAATAATGTACTCTCAGAGCTGCTATTTGTGTGCAAGAGAATGATCGACTAATAGTTCACATTCATAGCACTTCACCATGTTGTCTGTTCAGGTGTCCTCCTACTTGTTTTGTTTTTTTCAGACTATAGGTCACATTTCGTTTTTTTTTTTCATAGTTTGGCCAGATGTTCAATTTATTCTCTGGAGCGGCTTATATGGAAAAAGCCTGACTTAAATAACATATTGCTTCTGTATGTTTATTTGGGTATAAATCATCAAGGTTGTCAGACTCGGGTTGGTTCGCGGGCCGCTTTAACATCAACTTGATTTTACGTGAGCCAGACCATTTTAGATATAATATTTAGATTTTTTTTAATAAATGGATTAAAATAACTGGATTAAAAGCCCTGAATATTCAGTTTTTTATAGATCTAAAACAAAGTTTATTTTAGCTTTTTATAAATATATTTTTAGATTCAACAAAATGATTAAAAAATTACAATTATTGATTTCAAAGGGGGAAAATCAGGAAATTTAATATACATCTATACTCATTTTAATTTGATCCTAAAACAGAAAGTCAGCACTTATGATTTACTTTCCCGGGCCACACAAAATGATGCGGCGGGCCAGATTTGGCCCCCGGGCCGCCACTTTGACACATGTGATCTATTTTATCCAATATTTAAAGTAATTTGAATTGAATACTTTTATTGTCGTTATACAAGTATAATGAGATTTAAAGCTTGACCATGAAGTGCATGAATAACAACAACAAACAAACAAAAAAGCAATAAATAATAACAATAACAAATAAACAAACAATAAATAAGTAGGCAAGTGCACAAATAACAACAAAAGTGGATTTTTTTTAAATAAATTGATTGAAAGGGAGGTTTTGCAAAACAGAAACTCTACCCTGAATTTTACGCTAGTCGATAAGCAAAGACTGACTATATGTTGTTTATTTGATTGTTTCCCATCTGTTGGCTTGTCACTGTTTGTGTCACGATCACACATTCTTTGGTGCACCCTTCAATTTGCCAGTTTGAGTTCAAAAGTGAGCTGACACCAGCAACAGGCAGCTCCGGTGCTTTTGGTGACACTTCGTTTTAGTCTCGCGGTTTCATCCCGCTCAATAATTGCTCTTTTTTTCTCTCTCTTTCCTACTTCATAGTGCAGTGAGGTCAAGCAATACTGTCACGTTGCTTCTGGATAACAACTCTGTGATACATGAGCTTGTGTATATCAGCATTTTAAGACTGTTTGTCATTTTTATTTCTTAACACACATTTTTTTCCGCACTATAAGGCGCAACTTTCTTAAAAGCTGGCAGTACCCCTTAAATATGGATCAGTATTAGTTAATCACTGTATGAAATTGTCTTTACCACAGATCCATCTATTTGATGTATGACACAACTCCTAACCACTACTACTTTTACAGCACCGTGGATCTATAACACAACGCCTAACCACTACTACAGCTCAATCTAATAGATGTATAACACAACCCCTACTACTCATACAGCTCCATCTAGTGGATGCAAAAGACTCTACTATTACTGTACTACTACTACTACTACAGCTTCATCTAGTAGATGTATAACACAACCCCTACTACTACCAGAGCTTCATCTATTGGTTGTATAACACAATCCCCTGCTACTACTATTACTACTACCAATACCAACACTATCCCGACCAACACAACCACTCCTACTACTACTACCACTACCAACACTACCACAACCAATACAACCACTACCACTACTACTACTACCACGACCAACAGAACCACTACCACTACTACCACAACCACCACGACCAACACAACCACTACCGCTACTACTCCTACTACCACTACCAACACAACCACTACCACTTCTACTCCTACTACCACTACCAACACAACCACTACCAACACTACCACGACCAACACTACCATGACCAACACAACCACTACCAACACTACCACCACTACCACCTCCACTACTACTACTACTACTACTACTACTACTACTACTACTACTACTACTAACACGGCCAACACAACCACTACCAACACTACCACCACTACCACCTCCACTACTACTACTACTACTACTACTACTAACACGGCCAACACAACCACTACCACTTCTACTACTACCACCACTACCAACACAACAACTACCACTACTACTACCAACACAACCACTCCCACTACTACTACTGCTACTACCAACACTACCACGACCAACACAACCACTACCAACACTACCACCACTACCAACACAACCACTACCACTAATACTACTACTACTACGTCTTATAATCAGGTGTACCTTATATATGAAACAAATTTTAAGATAGGCCATTCATTGGAGGTGGGCCTTATAGCACGAAAAATACGGTACATAGATATATCTTTTTCTCCAAGTGAAAGAATGACAGGAGAGCAAGCCATCTGTCCACAACACCGCATATCCCATTCAGGGCAGGGGGTGCTGACTTCAGTCGAAAGGTGGACACGGAACTGATCTGTCAATCGTGGGGCACATTTGCCTGGAGGTCTCTTAGAGACTAAACCAATCAAACCGATAACAAGGTGAGAAATAAAAATGCCAGAGGGAGGGAAAGTGGAGGATAAATAAAAGCAATCAGTGGGCTGCTGACTGAATGTCAAGAGCAACCTGTGTTGAATCAGCAGAGCGAAAATAATATCCGGGGTTGAAAAAACTCAACACTTTCTGAACCCAGAAGTCACCAGAAACACAAAGATAGGACAAACAACGCAGAGGAAAGCCCACGCTGCCATAAAAAAATGTAAAGAAAATCCATCTCCCTCAACAGCATGCATGAGTAAATTGGATTTGCGTAAATGACCTGAGATTCCAATTGGTTTTCTTTTGTGGGGGTGGCAATGCTTAAGGGCCAATAGCATATTTCAAGATCATTTACCGTCCAAATAAAATGCTCTAATACAAGGATGTCAAAGTCTGTTTAGTTTGCGGGCCACATTGATGCCAACTAGATCACATGTAGGCCAGACTCGTTTATTTCTGGCCCAAAAAGTTAACTTACTGGCCACCATTGATGGCGCTAAACATCCAACTGTGTTCATTCATTCGCCCCTAACAGTCAAAATGGATTGGATTTTTAGTGCTGTCAATGAGAAGGAAATGTGAGCATCCACAGCCAATTGAATTGAATTGGACATCTATCATTGTCAATAGCAGGCAATGAGTTTATTTTGAGTCACTTCCTTCTCATTTTGGGCTACTTACGGATTACTTTATTTCTCAGCATGTGACAAATAAGCTCTTTTGAAAGAATGCCGCGGGCTAACAGTCACTTTATTCATTGACTCGTCATTGCCACATAATTATCTTCTGCTACACAATGACTTTATTACCAAAAAGTAAAACAATCATGCTCGAAAAAAACATTAGGAATGTTTGCTTTAAAACCTCCCTTATTTTATGATCCATATGTGCAACACAACACGTTAGTTTCCTTTGCCTGTTTTTTTTTGCTTTGTTTTGTTTAGAGGTCAAACTATTTTGAGAAAAATACAAGTTCCACTACAGTGTTTTTCAAGTGTGTGTATCTTTGTGTAAGAAGCAAACACGTTTCAAAGTTGTCAACGTGAAAAAAAGGGCAAAGTAAACTTTAAAAAAAGAGGGTAGGAGTACAACTGGCTTCAAATTAGCAATCGAAGTGGAATGAAACCGCGACCGGACGATTCGCCGAAAGACGTTTCGCCGATGGACGTTTGGCGAATCGTCCGAGTACTGAATGAAGCTGCCGGCTATGTAAAGTCTGTTGTTATCTTTATGTTTTTTTCCCCATTGACCTTCTTTACAGTCTCTCAGCAGCTGTTGATGAGTGCATCCCATCAATCAAGTGCGACCCGCATTGATCCAACTTTTGTATTGCCGCCCACAAAAATTGCACAGAGATTGGCTACACGCTGCGAGTGTTGGAATACGTCGCCGGGTTGAATCAATGAGGCACCCAGTCAGTATCTCTCACCTCGCAGGGGGAGGTAGATGAGCTCTCCAAAAACAGTGTGGATTTTAATAGAATAAAATGCGAGTCTAATAAAACCAGATATGGAACATTGAAAAGGCAGACAAAGAGGGCCAGAGGGGAAAATTGATAACAAATGACTAGAACAAAGAATCCTCGGGAAATGAAATGAGGAGACTTGCACTCATTTTCGAGACTGATCAACCATAGCCAGCCTTTACTTAACCTCAAAATGTATCAGCTTGTTTCATTCATATGGAGAGGGCTGAAAAGATGATTATTTAACAGACAGGAAATTAATTGCCAGAGACACTTCTTCCATAGATATCCCATTTTAAATAGACGTGCTTGAGCTAGAGAAAATAAATGAGATGGAAAGTTTAGTTTTTCACTTGCGTCCGTTCAGCTAGGGACAAAACGACAGCGAAAAATGGCGTGATTCACCCTGTTGTTATTTTTGCATGGATTTTTTTTACACAGTGATTATTTTCCTCAGCAAGCAAATGAATGCCTTATAAAAAATGAGGAAAATGAAATATGCCAGTAATATCTTGCGGTTCTAGGGTCTAAACTTATTTCTCTGAGGGCTACTTTAAAAAAAAGGATCAGAATCAAGTTCAAAAGTATTAACTATTGTATTGTACTATAATGCTCATTAGGTAACTAATTCCATAATCGGGGATTATCGGCGATGGCTGCCAGCCCTTCCAGTCAAAGTGGATGCCCCGTGACTGGGAGGGCTGGCAACAATCATTTGATTTGACAGGGTAGTGTAGGGTAAATTTAATCATCTTGTGCGGGCCATTTTCAATGATATTTTCTTCACATGTTGTGGACCAATAAAAATAGGTTGTGGGTCTAACCATGGCTAAATGTGATGATGCAAATTAGTCCAAATAAAAGTGAAATCCTTTGAAATAATTGGCTGTAGTTTTATGTGAGACAATGTGCACATGGCGAGTGAAAGATTGACGTGACATTGCCAAGTGCCTGCGTGTCCCACTGCACTGAACTGCGTGCAGAACTGTTTGATGGAGCGGCGTGACATTTACAGCAGACACAAGCTGATCTTTGCAAATCAATCCCAATGACATTAGGCAGCTGCTGGTTTTGAGCGAAAATGTCTTGACATTGCTACAAATATCTCACAATAAAGTCGGTTTAAGATGTCATTTTAGTGTCGCCGTCGGGGCAGTGAAGGTATTTTCGACCATGGTCAAAGACAGCTCGGATTAGTCTTGTCTCTACGGAATTACAGTGACAAAATTATTCATTCGTTCGTTTTGCAAACCGCTTATCCTCAAAAGGGTCGTGGGGGGTGCTGGAGCCTATCCTAGCTAACTATGGGAATCAGGCAAAGGACACCTTGACCCTTAACGTGGCTGTGAAAATGGGTACTCGGATGATTTGCCTAAAGACGTTTCGGCGGAACGTCCATTCGGCGACCTGTCCGTCTGTCAAACGTCCGTCGGCGAAACGTCTTTAGGCGAATCATCCGGTCACGGTGAAAATGTTATCCAATACATTGTGAAAATGTCACAAATCCAACATTTTTGATAAATTGCATTTGGTTAGTGGAATTAAAAAAATATCAATTCCTTCAGACTTCATGATCAATTTTGACCAATTTACGCCAAGATGTTTTATCAGTAATGTGCAGTCAATTGAAGGCTTTTCTATGGACATCTAAATATCCTGACTAACAAATACAGGAAAATAGAAGAGAAAATAGAGAAGAGGCTGTTCTTTTAAGAAATAAGAGTTCATCCAATATCTACACAAAAATATATTAATTAGGCAGTTTAGAAAACAGACAAAGAGAAAGATATACAAAATATTATAATTGGCAAACCCCATAAATCTTTTAATAAATGTGGGAGAGCCTGAAAAATGTGCATACTTTATGTATCATAATATATGTATCGCAGAGCTTTTCAAGACATCGCAAGGGACCTTAAGAGCCAATAGAGTAAGAGTTTCTACAAAAAAAAAAACCATTACTCGGAGCGAAAATGGCTTCATCCAATTTCAATTCCTTCAAAAGGAGCAAAAAAGATTCCGTTCACACCACAGGAAAGCCAGTCAGCCACTTTAGTTGCCATGGACAAAAATATTGAAACCCTTAGCATGCTTGAGGGTCTACAGTGAAAAAAAATTTCATGAAAAAAATCAATCTATCTATGAAATATGGAGGATGTGTAAGGTATTTAGCATCCAGAAACAGCTATTTCAGCTCCGTCTTATCAGCTCAAATCCTTCTTCAATTTCTCAAAAACATGCCCTTTATAAGCGAGGAAATGCATTCGGCTCTACCACTGACTTTTAAAGTTACTTTATGCTACTTTATTGGAACTGCTTTGATGGTCACAGGGGTCTTTGGGCAAAAAAATCAAAGGATGTCATGGCCAATTTGAAATCCGGTCAGTATTTTATTTGCTTGATAGATGATTGGAATCAGGTAAAAAAACAACAACCTTGGTTTAAAATTGATTTTAGGTATTAAATTACTAGCTGCCACTAACAGGGATAGAAACACAATCAATTTTGACTTAGAGGACTGGCAGCTAGACATAGATCACAGTTGTCAAAGTAGCGGCCCGGGGGCCAAATCATTTTGGGCGGCCTGAGAAAGTAAATCATGAGTGCCGACTTTCTGTTTTAGGATCAAATTCAAATAATTATAGATGTACGTTACATTTCCTGATTTTACCATTTATAAAATCAATCATTGCAATTTATTTAATACATTTTTTTATTTTGTGTTTTTAGTTCAAAAAGCATTTTGTAAAATCTAAAAATAAATATACAAATATTTTCCGTTTTCCACTTTAATATTGAACATAATTTAAAAAAATATTTTGTTTCCATTTGAAATGAAAAGCATGATTAAAAGAAATTTTCCATTACTAAGAAACAAAAGGCTCAAATAAACATTGCTTTAGAACTATGAAAACTGACTATTTAGGGCTTTTGATCCAGTTCTTTTAATACAATAAATTTTTCAAAAAAATCTAAATATTAGATCTAAAATGGTCCGGCCCACATGAAATGGAGTTGACATTAATGCGACCCACGAAACAACCCGAGTTTGTCACCCCTGACATAGATTCAATACCAGCTTTCCAAATTGAAATATATTTAATGTCTATAACTCTCATAGCTCCTTCTAGTGTTAAAGCCGAGACGCGCATTGTAGGCTGAATTTAAGCTTCTTGTGCGGGCCATATTCTATAGGATTTGCTGTGGGTCAATAAAAACTGGGGCTTGTGTCAGAATTTTGCCGTGGACTGTAGTTTGGACACCCTGTTTCTAAACAGGTGATCATTTATTTAGAATTTTTTTGTCAAACTAAGAAAAAGCATCTTGTTTTTTTGTCTTAACATGAAATCTAGACAAAGTCAATAAGCAAGATTTTTTTTCAACTCAATTTTAGTTCCATTACAGTCCTTTCTTTTCTTGGCACCTGTAATGAAGGGGGGAGATGGAGCCCAGCCGACCAGCCAACCATTGGTGCTGTCAAACTGCCAGTACTCATGGCCGCAATTAAAAGGTGTCAATAGTCGAGCCGCCAGGCAGGTAGCACAAAAGGAAGCAAAAAAAAAAGCAATTTCTAAAGATTTTGTGCTTGAACCGAAACAAAGTGCTATAGCAAAACTTGACAAAAATAAAGAAAAGCATCGCGTGATGCAATGCATTGTAAACCTTGATTACAATATCACTCTCCATTTTCCCCTCACGAACAAGACACCAATAAACATAAAGAGAGATGTCATGGCAGCGGAAAGAATATGTTTTGATAATAGAGCATATGTGTCAAAGTGGCGGCCCGGGGGCCAAATCTGACCCGCCGCATCATTTTGTGTGGCCCGGGAAAGTAAATCATGAGTGCCGACTTTCTGTTTTAGGATCAAATTAAAATGAAGAGTATAGATTTATATTAAATTTCCTGATTTCCCCCCTTTTAAATCAATAATTGTAATTTTAATCCATTTTTTCTGTGTTTTTAGTTCAACAATCATTTTGTAAAATCCAAAAATATATTTAAAAAAGCTAAAACAAACATTGTTTTAGATCTATAAAAAAACTGAATATTCAGGGCTTTTAATCCAGTTCTTTTAATCCATTTATTAAAAAAATCTAAATATTATATCTAAAATGGTCCGGCCCACGTGAAATCAGGTTGACGTTAAAGCGGCCCGCGAACCAACCCGAGTCTGACACCCTTGTAATAGAGCAAATGCAGAATGTCCCATTTTTATGATGACTAATGGACAAAACAGGTCCATAAAAGACAGCGTGTATTTCCAGAAAGCGTCTGCCATTAATGTGGGCAAACATTTTAACAATTCAGGTGCTATTTGAGCCAGAAAATGAGAGCATCCCATATTTGTCCGGGTAATTGGAACATCTCAATGTTAGATGACAATTACAACTATAATGTAGGTTTACAAATCTTTTTTGTGGCATTGAAATTAGGTCTTGTTCTGTGTCCACAACTTTTCCCAGAATTGGTCACTAAGGACTATTGTGTTTGTTCTTGCCGTCTAGAAATGGCCAACCATTCATTGGATCATCATTTCATGATCCTTCTGTGGTGTAAAATCCAAGGAGCGACATTTTAAAAAAATATATACACAGTATGCAGCCTGTGCTAATTAATAAATGATTGGACGTGTATAAATAGGCTTTCCTTCTCCCTAGGGAACTAACTTTTTTTGCATCAATGCCGTGACTTTAAAAAACGGAGTCTTACTGAGATAACCGTGTCTCACTTGACATCCACTCATCCAGAGTGGAAGTGAGTCACAATATCTCGCTCCTGTGTCGGCGACGGAGAGACGAACAGCATGACGGCTGCCCTCCCCTGAATGAATAATTAGTCATGATTATCCCATCTCCGTTCTCGCAACGGCTGCTGCGCTTTTGTCCTCTTCTTTATGATTTTGGCAAGATTGGCTCCTTCTGACGAGACTCTATACAATGCGAGAATGTGTGCAGCGGTGGTCCGGCACAGCCTGTCCCAGATCCTTATTGGATCAGTGTGGTCCTAATGTTTCTTCTTCCTGTGATGATGATGAAGCTTGAAAGCAGGAAGGGAAGGAAGGAAATGTTCCTTGCGTAAAAGCAAGCGGCTCATTAAAGTAAGAGGACTTTGGCAATGAGTTTTCCGTCATATTTGAGTGCAAGATGGGGCTAAAATGATTAAAAAGAGCCATATGTAAGAATATGGCAAAGTGGTCAGGATGTCCGCCTAGGTGGGTTTTCTCCGGGAAGTCCAGTTTCGTTCCACATCCCAAAAACATGCATGTTAGGCTGGTTGAACACTCTAAATCAAGGGTGTCAGACTCGGATTGGTTCGCAGGCCGCTTTAACGTCAACTTGATTTCACTTGGGCCGGACCATTTTAGAAATAATATTTAGATTTTTTTTTCCTAAATGGATTAAAAGAACTGGATTAAAAGCCCTGAATATTCAGTTTTTATAGATCTAAAATAATGTTTATTTTGGCTTTTTAAAATATATTTTTAGATTTTACAAAATGATTTTTGAACTAAAAACACAGAAAAAATGGATTAAAAAATTACAATTATTGATTTAAAAGGGGGAAATCAGGAAATTTAATATACATCTATTCACTTCATTTTAATTTGATCCTAAAACAGAAAGTCGGCACTCATGATTAACTTTCCCGGGCCACACAAAATGATGAGGCGGGCCAGATTTGCCCCCCGGGCCGCCACTTTGACACATGTGCTCTAAATTGTTCTAACATGAGTGTGAGCGTGAATGCTCGTTCATCTCATTGTGCCCTGCAATTGGCTGGCCACTAATTCAGCCTGTCCCTCGCCGGGTATCTATAATTTGCTGGGATAGAATCCAGCACCTCTGCGACCCTCCCGAGGATAAGCGGCATGAAAATTAAATGAATGATAAGTTATGTAAGAATGTTGGGCAAAAAAGAGTAGTGCTAGCAAGATCCAATAATTTCAGAGTACAACATGCTCTTCCCGTCGGTTGCCAGATAAGCAAAAATCATCCAATATTGGATTTCAAATCAGAAAAATACAGGCTAATAAAATACAAATTAACATGAGTAATGTTCATGTGAACTACAGCTTTTGTGGTCTACAATCTCTGTATATTACAAGGCAAAAATGAAATGAGTACATGCTACAATCTTCAAACGCAAGGGTTTAAAATAAATAAATTGCACCGCAGTTGGTGCAAAAATAAATAATCATTTTTTTGTGACTTAAAGTCACACAAAAGAGAGGTTCCTCCACAAAAATAGAGTCAACAAGGGGCGGGCAACAACAGGCAAAATCAATAGGTAACCACACAGACAGGTGAAAAGGGAAAAAGCCAAGAAAATTCATTAACCTCAAAGGAACCTAACCCACGGACAATTTGAAAACTCCACACAGGAAGCCGTAAGAATCCGCCAATCGAACTCTTGAATTTAGACCTGTGATGCAGACATGCCAACACTTTACAACTTCATGCAAATATATTCAATTTTTTGGGGAATTCATGTACGATGATGCTGCAATACGACGACAAGGCTCCCAGCTTTTCTCCTACCCAAGATAAACAGTGCCTTTGATTTCTACTACAAGTTCTCTCATCTCCAGAAGTAAAACTTGTTAACGGCAAGACAGGATCCCAGAGGGCTGCTCTATGCTTAGCTCAGCCTTACACTTTCCGATTAGCTTTCATCCGCTATATGTTCGTGACACCCCCCGATCAACTAACAGCAATGTTCCCTCTAATTTTTTGTTTGTCTGGGCAGAAAGACAACCTCCCTGAGCACACTGAGTACCGGTGTGAGCAACATCATCATTGCTCGCTATGGGCACACACCAGTATCACACCTGCCATAAGCAGGTGTATGTCTACTACACAAATGATTTAGTAATAATAAAATGTAATGATTAATATATATGAATGGGCGGCCCGGCGGATGAGTGGTTCGCGCGTCGGCCTCACAGCTAAAAATAAAAAATGGGATTTTATTTTGTGCGCTCCATATGATTTGCTGTGCGCAGAGAAGACGAGAGTAGTGCGCAATTGAGCATGTGCGCAGCTTAGAGGGAACATTGACTAACAGTGCAGTCCATACGGTGAAGGATGAGAGTTGAATTACAGATGAGCAGTAAAGGTTACAACAAGGCAAAAATCATAACACACAGCTGTTCAATTACCGTTTTAAGATAGGGTTTTTAAATTTAGACTAAAGAGGCAGTACTCAAGGTCATTGGCATAAATGTCTGCTCACCTACATTCTGGTCTTATTTAGCATAAATGAGGGATTGGGAAAAGGAATGACACAAAAAGGATACTTTGCTGTGGTCTACTTTCTAATTTCTCTATCTTTTTAGTCAACTTGCTGTTTTCATATTTGGATGTGTTGTTTTTTTCCCCCTTGAATGTTTTTGCATACTTGTGATGCAAAAAGCAAGGATTAAAATAGTATTGCTGTTATAGCAAAATGGGGAAAATGTACTGATAATACTTGTTTACAAGCAAAATGCTTCCTGGATAAAAGTAGTGGGAGTGCATTGGCCTTACCGTTTTGGGGTCGAGGGTTCGATTGCAGGTGGGTCATCACTTTGTGGAATTTGTATGTTCTTCCTGGGTTAGACTGGGTTTCTCCAGTTTCCTGCCAGTGCCCTGCAATTGGAAAATAAATGAATGAATAGTAAAAAAGACAAATGAGGTCAAAGAGAACTGGGCCAGGTGGAGGGATACACATAAGAGTGGACGTGGTGTAGGTAGAAGTAGTTCTGCACTGCTTATTTATCACGTGCGTCATTGAACTAGAAAGTCTTTGAGTCATTTTTCAAAAACTATTGTTGTATTTGAAATCCATTTTTCACCAACTTTAACTTTCCCCTCTTTTTATAGCCGAAGGTTGTAGCAGCCAGTTGGGCATTCAGACTTTGACTTTGACTTCCACAAGAACAGACAAAATTGATGAACTACTTTCAGAACGAGCAAAGGTAGTCACTCTGTACTAAAGTACAGGTATAGATAGATATCTTTGTTAAAATAATAATAAAAGTACTCATTAAATGGGTTATGGTAAAAAACAAACAAATGAAATACAGAATCTAAAATGTTCAGTGCAAAAGTAATGCATACATAGTTTACCAGTAACCCGTCCTTTCTCACTGTATATAAAACAAATGCGGCTAGACAGGGACAATATTATGCATATTTTGTTGATTTGCTTCTGTTGTTTTTTCCTGGGTTGTTTTATGTCCTTAATTTAGCAGCACTCACTAATAGAATCTTAACATTTCCTTTGGTGAGTCTAAAAAATATTCAGTCCCCCCCCCTTTTTTTAAGTTATAGTCTCAAATATGTCATCCCAGCAGTGACACATCAATGCAAAAACACCAGCTATGAATTGAATCTGCCCTTATATTTCATGAAACTGCAAGAAACAGAAAAACAATATATGACTTGTACACATAAATCATCACAGAAACCACAGAGAAACCAATCCTATAAAGCACAGCCATTAGAATTTCCTTCATGTCATCCACACCAAACTATAGGAACCAATGAAAATGTGCCGTTACGCCAAACAGAATTTAACTTAGGTGTTAACAGGTGCACTCAAGTAATCTAGCAACGCCGCCAGTGTCTTGTCCTTAATTATATTTTGCAAAAAGTGTCCTTGCTAGCTTTACCAGTTAGTATTTACATTACTATAATAATTCACAGTTTAGATTTAGATAGACCACCAACTATATTTGGTCACAAAACAGTAATCCCTCAAATATCACGGTTAATGTAGACCAGACATGGTCGCGATAAACGGAAAAACCGCAAAGTATGATCACCCTCGTTATTACTACCCCAATTCATGTTTTTGCACATACAGAAATACACAATAATGAAAAGCTATACGCATATCAAAAGACTGTAATGTATTAATATCTAAATATAATGTCTATACATAAACATGTAAATACTTTAAATACTGTACTCACAGTGAAAACATGTCCTCTCCGCTTGATATAAATCCCCAAAAACAGGTGAACGGGAGTTTTAGTCCAAGTCCTTTGTCTTCTTGTGGTCGGATCCGTTGTCCGAGATATTTGAGGGATTTCTGTACAAGAAGAAAACCTTGGAATGTCACCACTTGCTTGCTTCTTGGAAGACTCTTTCTCTATTAGTTCTTTTATTCTCAAGATGGCCTAAAATCACAGTTTTTTAAGAGCCTCACCCAAACGAACATAACAATAAGCGATCCGTGTCTATATGTCTAATTGAATTTCAAGCAAAACCTTGCCTTTAGCCTCATTTTGGACAGAAGTGTAAATATCACCTTACCATCTGTCCATGGAACAGGATCACACTTTCATTCGAACACATTCCGCTTTTGGGGGGGTTGCGCATGCAAATGCACTTCGCCTGTCAACATGATTAACTGCATTATATCATGACTAATAGCGATTTAAGGCGGTGTTTAAATAGATATAACAGTAACACACCTTGTGAATAAGATACATGTTCATCATATAGACCTAATAAAGTATAGATTATTTGTGATTTCATAACAACTTTGACCAATCAAGAATTACGAATGCTCAATTAGAGAAGCCATCGACCCTACAAACACAATTTATATTTAGCATTCCTGTGCAAACAGCGTCTTGGAAAGACACTCAACGATTCTAATTTTTTGGGGCATTGTTTTCTCATTCTTATTTTTGAGATAATCAAACAAAAGTGAAAATCAGATTGAGAAAACCAAAGTAAATATAAAATGTTGTCTTTAGAGTCAGAGGAAAAATCCATTAAAAGCTACGTGGACATACTTTGGCTCACCATATTTTAAAGGAAAGTTCAATTTTGAATGGCATGATTGGCTTCGGAGATTTTTCCATTCATTCATTTTCAGCAGTCCTTTATCTGCTCAGCGTCGTGGGGTGCTGGAGTTTATCCCAGCTGACTTAAGGTGAAAGGCGGACTGGTCGCCCCTAAACTGGCCCCTGGGGAAAAAATCCATATAAAAAGGGTCATTTTGAAGAGGTTTTGAATCAATAAACAGAGCAATAGTGAAATGATTTTAATTCAACAAGAATGTGACGACATTTAATCGTTTTAAAAGCAATCAATCACAGTAGCAGCTGTACGTGCCAAAACTGAGATTTAATCAGACATAAGCACCCGACACTAAAAGAGATAAGCAGCCTTCATTACCCTCAGATTGCTGTCATGTCAAAAATTTTCAAGTTCTTACAAGGACTTTTTTAAAAATCAGCAGGTAATTAGTGATTTACGACCTCTGACCTTGTATAACTATTAGAGGCTTCAATTTTGTGATATGTTGTCCGTCACCAAGTTGAATGTGAGTTTTGTGGAATAGAACCAACACCGGACCATTGTTAGTTATTTTTCTATTTGAACAGATGTTTCTTAGCCTTGGCTCCAAAAATAAAGCAGATAAAAAAAAATCAGTCAATCAAAAGCACCTCAGTTCTTACTTCTGCTGATCCATCATTTTATTGGATGAATGCTAACTGACACCATGTATTTTTACATTTGGTTTACCCAATAGCTATTGAACTTTGACATGATTATAACAGCAATGACTGAGATTACATTTAAATAGGACAAGATTTTTCAGAAAATCAATCCATATCTATATTCCACGTAGTTTGTGATTAAAACAATAAAAATGATTGGCAAAAGATGAGCATAAACTGCATTCAAAGAAATAATGATTAAATAATAAACCCTCATAAGAAGGCATTTCTCAAATAGTCGCAGTGAAACCATTACTGATTTAATTAGTAATATTTTGACATTGAACTGTGACCTGTGGTATTCTAACCAAACCACAAAAATACCTAATTATCACTTAACGACCTCCCAGAAAAGAAACATGTCACATTAATGATGGAAGAAGAATCACTTAAACAAAAACAGCCTAAGCGTCATCAATGTGCCTGAAAAGCAGTGCAGCTTTACCGCAGCCTGCTGCTTACTTGGAGGAACACAGCCTCATGGAGTGCTCATCAAGGCTAAAATAAAACATTAGACTACAAAAAAACGTGAACATTGTGATTGAATAGATGATAAAAAAATAAAAATATTTCCCCGTTATAAATTGACGCACAACCATTCACGCTCGCGCTCATACCGAGGGACAATTTAGTGTTCAACCATGCATGTTTTTGTTGGAAGAAACCGGAGAAAATGTAATTTAATGCAATTTGAAAACCTCTGGCCTAAAGTTTAGTGCTGCCTATATTGTATGAACGAACAAAAACAACAACGTTTTCTTGTCAAATTTGGTGGGCGCGTCTTAATCATATTATTCAGCATTTTGACAGAAAGATACTTGTGAGTGATAAAACAATAACATAAGCATTCTGTGGTGACCAACACACACGTGTCAATACTTTACAATTCTGGACACGAGTAACATATAAACATACCTTGGTGCATTTGCTTGATCCTTCCTGAATGTCTAACAGTTGCTTTTGATTTTTACCCCCTTCTGTTGTAAATTAAATTAAATTAAAGTCATACCATGACTGCTGGAATTTAATGGATAACAGTAAATGGCTTTACTGATGAGACAGAAAGATAAATATGTATGAGAATAAAGTCTGGTAAATCCATTTTTAACGTCAATGCTAGAAGACGAGATAGACTTTCTATTAGCAATGTCATTTATATTTTTAAAAACGGCATTTTGTCACAACACAGACTCACCTTTTCAAAAGTACTATTTGTATTAATGGTGTACAACAGCAGAAAATATTCAGCCCAACTTTGTCCTTCTACTGTATCACCTAGGATATCGAATCATCCATTTTGATAACGCTTATCCTCAATGTTGTTTACCAGAACTATTTACATAAAATCACTGCAGTGGCAGATTGCATATTTTGTAATGCTTAGTGTCTTTTAGTTGTTGCCATGAATCACCATTTAGAAACCAGAAGGCTCATTCATATGCATTAATATTCTAGTTTCTGAATGGAGCCGTTATTATTCATGGTGGGCACGAACAACTTATTGTTTCGTAACATCCGACATTAAGGATCTCTACTGAAAAAACAACATGCCGATGCATCAAAAATATTTCCCAAAAACACATTACTCCCTTTGCTTACAATGTTATACATAATTTGATCTACTGCTTGTGTTTCTAAGCATGCAAAACTACAATCTAAAGCAGAGTAGCGATAAAGGTCAATGCGAGTAGTGGAAGTATCTCGCACGATTTGACCCATGACCCGCAAACCCAGTTCCGCCTCCATTTGAAAAAGATATGGGTGAAGACAAAAAGGATACTTGATATGTTGGTACTTGATCAACTTAAAAGCCGTTCAGTCCAGTGGAACCTCGGACACAGTAGGCAACATATTCGCTGTTCCCCGTTTGGACTCCCTCATCTTGTCCAGGCCAAAAAGGAGGTCAAGTTGGGTGATTGGACGTAATCTATCTTCATCTAGATGGCTAAAAGAAAGACCATTTTATAGTGACTTAGGACAAACACCCATATACTGTATTATCACGACTATAAAGCACACTTAAAAGTCTTAAAATTTCTCCAAAATAGACAGGGCGCCTTATAATCCAGTTCGGTTGATCGAGCACATTAATTCTATGTTCGTCGTCATTCCCAGTGGAAGTTTCAACTGTGGTCCGAGCTTTCAGGAAGGCAGAAATTACTGACTCGATTAATGACGACTTTGGTGAGATGCCCACCTGTTCAACATGAGTTATTATGCTATTAAAATACTAATACTTTAACCTCGGAGAAAAAAAACTGTTGGTTATTCATGTTGGGAGTGAATGGAGTTGTTGGAAAGCTGATTTGTAATCTATCAATAAAGTTTGGCTGAACGATCTGACTGTTTTGTTGACATTCCCTTTAGCGCAGCACCATCTAGTGGGTGCGCCTTAAAATGCGATGCGTCTTTTGTGTGTGTCAAATACAGAAATAGCACTCGTTACTGAAACTGCGGCTTTAAATGCGATGCGCCATACAGTCGTGAAAATACGGTAACTATGTACAAGTTAAATTATTATATTTTTGGAAATGGGGATGTGTTGGTGTACTCCCCCAGTATCTGCATGATAAATGATACTTTACTAACTTTTCCAAAGAAAGATTATTCATGTCATACTTTTCCTGTTCTTCGACTTCTCCCAACTGCTGAGCAATTTGCCTCATCTGTTCCTTGCGGACGTAGTCTCGAACTCTGTACAAGGCGGCATCACGGCAAAGTTCCCGCAGGTCGCTGCCGGAGTAGCCTTGCGTTTTCTCAGCCATTTCCTTTAAATTAACAGTGTGGCTCAACTGCCCAAAAGAAAGCAGAAGAACATGTAAAAAAAATTAACAGACTCACCATGAATGTTGAGTGAATTTTATCTTACGTTTTCTTCTGCTAATATCAAGCCCAGGATGTCATATCTTTGTTTCGAGTCCTGCAGAGAAATACTTGAAATGAATGAATAATTCTCGAGTGTAATCATTCCGTGATGACATCATGAGGAAAATACCAAGTGGCTTTAAAAATGCATTTTACAGAGAAAATGAAATGTTCTGGACTGAACATGCTTTTGAACAGGACGCTTACTGGAAGGCCAACGTGAAATGTTGTGGGCATTCGACGTAGGATAGCAGGGTCCACATCTTGGGGTCGGTTTGTTGCCCCCATAATCATGACCTGTAATTTAAAATAGGGGGAGTACATATATGACATACTGTGAACACACAGTGCAAATAGCCACATCTGTCAGATAGGAACTCAAATATGCCACGATTACCAAGATATACCTTCAATCTTAGATCTACAGCAAGGGTGTCAAACTCGGGCTGGTTCGCGGGCCGCATTAACGTCAACGCCATTTCATGTGGCCCGGACCATTTTAGATCTAATCAAGATTTTTTTTAAAAATTGGATTAAAAGAACTGGATCAAAAGCCCTAAATAGTCCGTTTTTTAGATCTAAAGCAATGTTTATTTGAGCTTTTTTTCTTTGTAATGGAAAATGTCTTTTAATCATGTTTTTTATTTCAAATGGAAACCAAATATTTTTTAAAAGTGGAAAACAGAAAATATTTGTATATTTCTTTTTAGATTTTACAAAATGCTTTTTGAACTAAAAACACAAAATAAAAAAATGGATTAAAAAATTGCAATGATTGTTTTAAAAAAGGGGGAAATCAGCAAATGTAATCTACATCTATAACCATTTGAATTTGATCCTAAAACAGAAAGTCGGCACTCATGATTTACTTTCTCGGGCCGCACAAAATGATGCAGGGGGCTAGATTTGGCCCCCGGGCCGCCACTTTGACACCATGATCTACAGTATTCCCTCAAATTTTGCAGATAATGGAGACCAGACATGTCCGCGATAAACAAAAAAGCGCAAAGTAGAATCACCCCTATTATTTATATCATCCGTAAAATATCAAGAAGTCTAGATATTAAACGTTACACAATCATATACATAGATAAATACTGTAATGTTTTAATATTTAGAAAAGTAAGGTATACAGGTGAAGAATGACAGTATTCAAACTAGAGTGTGAAAGTGTTACCTGAGTGGCTGAGGCCGTTTCTAAGCCGTCCCACAGGCTCATGAACTGAGCCTTCATCATGGCGGTGGCCTCGTGATCGAGGCTGCAGCGATTCCTCAGAAAGGAGTCTGATCGAGACAAAAACATGAATTATTCATTCTGAAGATCAAAGTGGGATTAAAAGATGTTTTCCCATTAGACAGAATGATCATTAAATTCAAGAGTTTGTTCTGCGCCAGCAGTGATTAAAAAATACACATTAAAAGATTAAACATTACAATTTAGGG
This sequence comes from Stigmatopora argus, assembly GCF_051989625.1. NCBI lineage: Eukaryota > Metazoa > Chordata > Actinopteri > Syngnathiformes > Syngnathidae > Stigmatopora > Stigmatopora argus. The sequence goes on from NC_135391.1 coordinate 4,721,097, forward strand.
ACCGTAACAAAGTCCTTAGGGAACGGAAGGCCACTTAAAATCCAATACGGTGCGGTTTTCCCATGCATTCAAGTATACATGATAAAAATAATATAACTATATTAGGTGGCTTTCATTCTACTTTAATTTCATTTTAGCTTATTTCTTTTAGACCAATATTCTTGCAATCCACGGGCCTGTGATGCTATTGTCAGGGCAAAATTGACCTTTGTGTGTGTACCGACAGTCATTTTGTTACATCCACTCACCAATTTCGTCAATAAAAATGATGCACGGCTGGAGTTTGACCGCCAAAGAAAATACAGCAGCTGTCAGCTTCTGCGATTCTCCGTACCACATATCGGTCAAAGTCGATGCCTGCAGGTTGATAAATTTGCAGCCAGACGCTTTGGCCGTTGCCTTAGCGATCATGGTCTTTCCACATCCCGGAGGACCAAATAATAAAACACCTGCAAGGACACAATTGTAACAGGGCAACGTTATTTTTTTATTTTTTATCGTCTATTATTCTGTTCAGCTCTTTACGGTTCTTTCAATGTCAACACCACACAATTGCAAAAAGCCACGGTACACAGTTACAAATATAGTGGCTGATGAAAAAAAGTCATAGTACACTTGATTTTTCACAAAATACTAGATTAATCAAAACTTCAATGCTAATTGGGAACATGACCTAACCCTAACCCCAGACCTCTGGATGTGGTCTTGATGTGACAAAAACGTTTTTAGGCAAATAGTCAATCCCACAGGAGGAAATTGTTCATTTAATCACATTTCTAAAAGTATTTTTCCTAATTATCTTTGTCTGGGCTCCCCTGTAACGTTATGCTGTAGCAGACTTTACAGCAAAAATAAAATAAAATAAATAAAACTCTTGGAGGAAACTACACACAAGATAAGAATCCCTCCAAATCCTTCTTGACAAGTTCTACTGTATTTTTGGACTATAAATCGCATTAGCCCAAAAATGCACAATGGCAGGAAAAAAACATAAATCACACTGGATTAAAAATTTGGGGGCAAATTTTATTTGATAAATTATTATTATTACATATTTAAAAGGCAATATAAACATATAATAATGTGTTAATGATTTCATACATAAATCGCACACTCGGCCAAATTATTGTCTAAAAATGTGACTTATAGTCCGGAAAATACGGTAGTCCAGATCATCATTACTGTGTAAATAAATAACTGAAGAAGTAATGAATTGTATCCTGGCAATTGTTAATGCAAAAACAATATAAAATGAACAAAAACAGATTTAGACTTAATTCTCACACAATGAGAGGAGATTTTTTAACCTCAATTGTGTGCGATTTTACCACAACATTTCTCGGTGTGGGTGGTGAGTTAATAAAAAGTATAATTTTCTGTCATAATTGCTACAAGGCGTAGCTACGAGTGTTTGTACAATGTCGCTCTGTTTAGAACCAATGTAAGTTACCTTTAGGTGGCTGAAACAGTTTGGATCCAGCCAAAAGGTGCCTTTTCTGAAAGGGCAGAATGACAGTGTCTTGGAGCTCGTTAATGATCTCATCTAGACCTGCTATATCACCCCAAGACACCTGCAACAAGACAAATTGATATTAAAAGCTGCCCCCTAAATCACTGCCTGGCGTTGACGAGCTGCAGTTTGCCCAGAGGTGGTAATTAAAATTGGGGCTTCAGAGGTTTTTACTCTTATTGGCAACAACTGATGAGGATGATCTCTAACCCTTACCTTCATTGTTCGCGGATCCACTAGTTGTGATGCAATGTTCATCTCATGCTCAGTAAGTTTGACCCCCTCAACACCAATCCTCTTCATAACCTGTTCCGCCTGTGGGCGTAGGCATTATTTATACTGGGCCAAAGATAAAAATGGAGTAAAATATTTGAGGAAAAATACCCTTTTCTTGGCTTGACTTTTCTGTTTAGCAGTAGGGTCCATTGCGTCCACAACCCATTTAATGCTGTAGTAGGTGGCCGCTCCAAAGATGGTCAGCCTCAAAAGCATGCCCACCACCTCGGTCCTGGTCAATGGCCGCAGAAGAGCCTCTCGAGGAAGATCATTCAACATCTTGGTGGGCTAATATCAGTCCATTGGTTTACAAGAATGGATAGAGGGGAACACCGCAAATGCAGAGTTCCTTTAGTGCAAAAAATTAAAAATAAAGATCTTTAAAGACAAGTGTTATGGGGGTCATCATCAGAGTGCATATAAAAAAAATATCATTAATTAATAGTATTACTTCATGAAAATATTATTATATATGTGGCTAACATAACTGAAATTGTAATGTCCATACACAGGATGTGAACGCCATGTATTTATGCGGTTATTGTTTTTAAATACAAATATGATAACTTGCCTTGTCAAGGGATAAGACACGTTATCTCGATTAGTAACTTTAAGGGTTTTAATCCCCGAGTTTTTACAACATTGCTGGGCATAATACTATTTACTAACGCGACTAGTTATGTGGGATGAAAAATGGAAAGATTTAATATTTAGTGTTGGCACTACCTTAAAATAGTCATGATGATGTAATAATTATATCACATGTATTCCTCAATTAAACACCATCCACATGCAAGGTGACCGAGCACCTGCGAAATGATAATTTTTAAAAATCCCAAATAATAAATGACTAAAAGCGTTTCAAATTTGACCAGTTCAGTACGATCCATTATATCTTTGTGTATTTATTTTAAAATTTACATTCACGAGTAAGTGCAAGGTAACCCGGCATTTTTATGAAAGCTACGGCTAACGTTAGCCCTCGATCAGTAACATGTGCAGTCAGTGCGGTAACAAATGAAATATTCTCAAATTATTTTAATGCGGCGCTATATATAAAAACTAAAACAAAAAAAACAATCAATCTTACCAAACAAGATTAGATGAGGTAGACACACGGGAACCTACGGTGCATCACATTTGTAGGTCGGGTAGAAACACAGTTCACTTCCGGGAACTTCCGTTCCACTCCAATATTCAATGGACAAAACTCTAACCACACGGTGGCAGAAATCGCACAGGTTTCAAAATAAAACTCCACCGGTCAGCACCAAGGACAGCGTTTAAATACTTTATCAGTGTGTGGTTTGTGATAATGAATTAATCCAGCCCCTTTTGCAGCCTTTCAGATAAGGCCTCAACAAATGGGTTTTCCGCAGGAGTAATTTATCACACATGGGTCAACGTGATTATTAATTGTACCAAATTGTGCAATAAATGAGGAACTGCCGTAACAGCATTTATCCAGATCGCTGTTTAAGTTATTGTTTTCATTTTAAAAAATGGAGGTTAGAAGGTCAGTATTTGGAAGAGTATATGTATATCAAATCAAAAGCCTTTATTGTCATCATACACTTCTGCGTATAATGAAATGGGTGAAATATCATTCAACAAAGGTGCTCTTAAATCGGTCAAAATGGTTCAAAGTCTGCGCTTTGATGGCCAACGTTTTCAATCGGTCCACAAAAAGTCTTGGACTGGCTTTGACAGTTTACACCAGGCAGATTTTTGTTTTCCAAGCCATCTAGCACAGACATAGGTGACAAAGTTGAATGGACGAGGGGTTGGGCCACTGTGGCTGGCAGCAGCTTTTTGCTCAAGCCATCCAGCACCGACTGAGCTGACTGACAAACTTGAACTAACGGGGGTTGTGCACTGATTGCACTTGCAGGACACTAGTATCGTGGAAAAATGTGCTCTGTCGAGGTTGAAACCAAAGCACCAACTTTTGCCTTTTTTTCTAGTTTGCCCAGCCCTGTTAAATACATGCCTTGTCTTATGGGATGCTACGTTTTCCTTCATATGTCCAATGCTTCAAATTCTTCGAGGCACTCGCTCACTCATCAATGGTCAAAAGTTTGCACTTTGATGGCCCACGTTTGAAATAGGTCCCAAAAAAGTCTTGAACTGGATCATTTGTGTTTTCCAAGCCTTCCAAGTTTTGCATGTTGGGAATCACATTTTGGGTTCTGTTAGCCACACTTGAATCCAAAATTTTATGGTGTACCTGACCCTAAATGTGATGCACTCATTATGGGAAAAATATAAGAAAACATTGTTTTATTATTCTTCAAATGATTTGGACCTGTCATTAAAATATATTGATTATAGAAAGTGCTAATGTTCCATTTATTTGAGAGAATATTGTACTGTGATTATGCAAAAATAACGTCTAAAACACGTGTCAAATCTGCAGCCCGGGGGCCAAATCTGGCTCGCCGCATCATTTTGTGTGGCCCGGGAAAGTAAATCATGAGTGCCGACTTTCTGTTTTAGGATCAAATTAAAATGAAGAGTATAGATGTATATTAAATTTCCTGATTTCCCCCCTTTTAAATCAATAATTGTAATTTTTTAATCCATTTTTTCTGTGTTTTTAGTTCAAAAATAATTTTGTAAAATCTAAAAATATATTAAAAAAAAGCTAAAATAAACATTGTTTTAGATCTATAAAAAACTGAATATTCAGGGATTTTAATCCACTTCTTTTAGTCCATTTATTAAAAAAAACTAAATATTATATCTAAAATGGTCCGGCCCACATGAAATCGAGTTTACGTTAACGCGGCCCGCGAACCAACCCGAGTCTGACACCCCTGGTCTAAAAGAAAGGGCGTCATTAATAGCAAACAGGACTCAAAAATTACAGCTCAATAAAATATCAAATAAAAAACCCCACAAATACAATTAAAATGCATAAAAGAATTACACTGTAGTCAATGACCCTCCAATAGCCCTCCAATAAACCTAATTTAACTGTCATTTTAAAATTTCCTATCATTTAAGTGCCCAATATCGAGTTAAAGAATAATAATTCATGCTTCATTTTTATTGTTCATAATATCCGTGGCCTTTATTCCTCTATAAACGTGAGTGATGACAAAGTGTGTAAAATATGAATCCTGCAAAGTCTAAGCTGCAGGCATTGCATGCTAAAAGTTCCGACTGGCTGCTGAATATGGTACAAATAAGCGCTATCAAACACACCTTTGGCCCATAAAATGCTTCATGAAAAGGCTTAATCCCTCATATACCGCTGCGGCCTGCCCCTGGGAGATAGTCGACAGCCAGAAGCGTGTTGAAGGGTCTGGGCAGCAAAGTGCTAGCTTGTGTATTTGTAAAGTGCGGCTGGGGTCCAATATTCCCATAACACCTTGCACCAAGCCCTAAACATCCACCCTCAAATTGATGTTACACTTCAGAAATCTGGGTTTACTGTGTGAACTTTGCTCCATCCAAAAAAATGTGTATTATACTTTCAGTGAATTCCGCATTGCCATAAATGTGAGTTTTTAACTGTTGTTGTTGAAAGCAACTATTCCAATTGAAATCTCCGAGTTAATTTCCCTTTGCGCCATTATCAGTGCATCCCTGCGTAAAATTGTAAATTGAAAAGAACGACGCAGAATCTCGTTTTCTGTGAAGAGAAAAGTAAAATAAAACTATTGTTTCCAGGAAATTGCCAAGAGATCAAGAAGCAGCGATTTGATTAAAAATGATGTTTTTTAGAGATTCAAATGTGAGAATACCTGTTTGCACCCTTTCTTTGCGATGTGATTAATACGCTTTATCACACGCACCTGTGCTCAAGTCAATCACTGAGCATGTGCGTTGACATAATTGATGTGACACAATGGCTGAGTGCATAATTGGTGTAATTTTGTTTTGGTTTAAACATGGTTTCTCCTATTTAAAAAGTCCAAGAAAATTGTGATTTGCATACTTAAATTCACATGATCATGGATTTCTACAGATTAATTGAATTAAATGATAGCATCTTGTGAAAGTGTGCTAAAAAAATCAATTATTAAGACTCACAATTATCCATGACTATTAGAATAGCACAATAAAAATGGTTTGCCACTTAAAAGTTGAACCCAGTGGCAGTGGTTCTTAACCTGGGTTCGGTCTCAGGGGTTCGGTGGAACCTCTGTCACGGAGGTCAAGACACATCGACTCATCCTGTCTATTCACGATAACATGCCCCGCTTGACAATCACTGGCTGCAGATGATCACGTGACATTACTTGGCCAATCAGTGCTGCGAGGAATTTATATATCTTGAAATAAAATAAAAAAAATCACATTTTATTTTACACTAAAGTAGGGTTCGGTGAATGCGCATATGGAACTGGTGTGGTTCGGCAGCTACGACAAGGTTAAGAACCACTGATGTAAGAGAAGGCAAGGAACCAGCAGGGGGCGTTTGAATAATGGAAAATGAGTAGGCGAGTAGACTCGATGTTTTTATCATGTGACAAGTTGAAATACGAAATTGAAAGTTGGTCATAGGAGAAAGTAAATCCCAAATAAGATGATTCTGGGAGATCTTACCATACGATACATTGGATCTACTGAACAGTACATATCTTTAATTTACGACTGTACTCTACAAGCATTACATTACTTACATTACTTTCAGTAACTGACTCCTCACCAGCAACGAAATGAGATTAAAACTGGATTTTGTGCTTTTCTTAGTTTCGTTGACCAAAAAAAAACGACTAGGAGTTTAACTCAGTGAAATTCAATCGATCAAATTCACCATGGCACCCCCTGAGGGTGTTCTTTTAATACTTTGAGCAACGATCTTTCACGTGAAAGTCATTTTAACTGGATCTCCCTCCCTTTATTTTCATGAATATAATACTTCAACTTTATTTCATCTTGCCCAAAGACTATATAAACACATTTTGATTATTGCTATGCCAACTTTCTAAACTTCGCAACCTTTTTGAACCTCCTCAAACTCCAACATTTGTTGAAATTGATTACACGTGGCATAAATAGCAGTAACTGACAGAAGCAATATCTGCGTGCGATGCATCACTGCTCAACAAAGCGATTTTCTAAAGGTGGCAAAGCGCTCTGTTCTCTTTATTCATTCTGTGACTTCACAAGAAAATAAAAGATGATTATAGTTGTTCCTCCTGAGTGACAGGGAACACAGTTTCCTTAACTCTAACAGCCTCACCATGGTAACCAAGACACTGGCAAGACGATGGGAGAAAAATACCGCGGAAAAAAAGAGTGAAAATTTGTTCTCTTCTATCCCATCAGATAGGTAAGAAGGCTCTGCATTCCCAATTGCCCTCACGAAATTCATGCATACAGATAAGCCTGATTTCAGAAGCGGTCTGAAGAAAAGCCTTGTTTGTTATTCAGCTGGATAAAAAAATTCAGAGAATATGCGGAGAGGAATTTGACAGTTCTTGCGTGGCAAGAAACTAGTTTCAAGTCATATTTTGTGACGCTTAACTATGACGGATATAAATTTATAAGCAATATTCTTAGCTCAATTTGATAAGCAAAAAGACTCAAGAAATAATGTAACCCCAAACTGCCAGCCATAAGGATTTTTGCAGGAAAGATTATGAATTATGTTTATTTGCTGTTAAATCCAACTGAGCAGCTTGCTATTTAATTAATGTCACATTAATTCCTTCTGTGCATTTCAAGCCAACCAAATTGAATACAGATAATATATTCATTGTTAGCAGCTATTTTGTTAGTTTTAACGACAATAATGGAACTAAGATTATCGATCATTTTTAAATGTTGATTGAATTGAATGCTTTTATTGTCATTATAAAACTATGATGAGATTTAAAGATTCAGCATAAAGTGCCCAAATAACAACAACAAACAGATACATAATCAATCAATAAATAAAAATAAATAAATAAATAGTACTGATAAATAATCAATGAATAAATAATAATAAAAACAACAACAACAATAACAACAATAATCATAATGACAACAACAATAATAAAAACGTTAATAATAATAATAATAACAACAACAACAATCACAATCATAATCATAACAACAATCACAATCATAACCACAATCATAAACATAACCACAATCATAACCACAATCATAACCACAATCATAACCATAAGCATAAACAATCATAACCATAATCATAACCATAATCATAACCATAATCATAACCATAACCATAATCATAACCATAATCATAACCATAATCATAACCATAATCCTAATCCTACTACTACTACTACTACTACTACTACTACTACTACCACTACTACCACTACTACCACTACTACTACTACTACTACTAATAATAATAATAAACAATAAACAAGTAGTCAACATAGATAAAATATTCCTTCAGCAAATTACATTCACCACAATTATCAATATATAGACAGATTTTGAATTAAATTGAATTGAATTATTTTATTGTCATTATACAAGTATTATATAATTAAGTAAGAGTAAATTTAAACAAAATAAATGAGGCCTAAAGGTCCAAAAACATTTTAAGTCATGTCTCTAAAATCCAAAAAAAGCATGTAAATGTTTGTCTCTTTCACTCGAGTAGCTGTTTATCCAACAGTCATTTCAGTTTTACAGTTTTAGCTGTGGTCAAATATACTCCCACACAGTTGAAGAATAACAAAATGCCTGTGAAACTAAAAAACAAGACCAAAAAAAAGGAAGCAAAGTCCGACAGTAGAGATCGAGTCCACGAGGACAATACCGTTGTGACACTAGCGTCTAAAATCCACAACAACAACCGGGAAAAACATTTGAGTTGAGAGCATGTGAGACTTGTCCCGTTGAGTGAAACAATTGGCCAATTCCAGCTCCCCCTCGTCAAAGTGACAGCACTAGGCCGCTTGGAAATGAATGAATAAATAACGCAGAATGCATTCAGCGCTCAGATAAAGCCAAGCCCGCTGGGACGGACGCCACTGTTCGAGAGGACTGTCAACATGCATGCTATTTAGTCCTCGTTGGCGCAAATCATTGAAACTCCAGCTGTCACTTTTCTGCTGTTTTCAGGATTATGCAGGCATCAAAATGCATTTGATTTGAAAAGCTCAATCAGCATCCTGATATAGATGCTAATCCTTCCCTGACATTTACTGTGATGGGAAATATATTTGTATGCATGTCAAGTGGAATTGTTTCATTCGGGACTTCTTTGCAGTGGAGTTATGATCTGCTAGATATTCATTATTGATCACGGCATTCCTTTGCTCCGCCGTTGCCGTGGTAACCCCTTATGGATAACTAGCTCTTTTCCCATCCCGTTCGACATGGAAATAAGTGTACTTGAATACATAATGCTACCTTTTCTAGCCACTCATAGATAATTAGATTCATATTCGTTCAATGTGTGCAGTGTATGAAAAATACATGGAATGAATAAGTTATGAAGTTTTACAGATAAACATTTGCTCAAAGCATGAACTGATATTATATTATGAGGCAAAACAGCCACTATTTTTGTTTGTTTGTGATACGGTACTTCAACAAGCATGTGTGCTACCCGAATGTCAAATAATAGCTTTGCGGAATGCATTCTAATTCAGTTTAATGAAAAATTTCAATTCATTTCATCTGTCATTCATAGCAAACTGCCCTTACAGCATCCCTCAGATCAATCCACATTGGAATGAAATGCACAGAAGCCCAAGGGAATTCAATTCATTTTCTTTCCAAGGGATTAAAATTTCATTTTTTCTTCGGAGTTGGCTCTCGCATCTGTGGTGCATCATTTAGAAATTGACACCGCCATCATAAATTTGCTCAGGCAGAGTAATTGCATGCAACTTTAGCCTGAGGTAAGCAACGATGAGTGCAGGCAGCCTTTTGTTTTTGGCAGCATACAGGCTCTTATTGATGAACATGTTTATTTTTGAATCAATCTGCATCACCAACCATTTGTTTTGACACTTTTCATGAAAGAAGACTCATGGTACAGTCTTACAATGTTAATAGAGAAATTTCATTGGACCTAACCTATTTAAAGTTCCTGAATAAATGACCACACTCACCTTTATATATTGGGTAGATAATAATAGATAGTATATAGTAATAGATATTATTATATTACCTTATGTCAACCCTGTTGTTTGTTCTCCATTTTACTATTTTTACCATAACTGGTTTGTTTGATCTTGGTTTCTGATCAAATAAACAATAATGGTACTCATTTCAAGAGTACTGGTTATAGTGGTTTTAATGTTACAAAGTCACGAGATCTGTTAGGAAAACGTGCTCTACACAAAACCTTAATTACTTGAGGGACGGAATCTTCAAAAAATAACAAGGTATTGGCATCAAACAACAAAACCTGACGTGGAAAGAGGTAACGAGGAACTTGGCAAGGAAACTTGACATGAATCAAGCAAGGTAGATGATTGGACCAAGACTAACAAACACACAGGGTTTAAATAGACACACAAGGGCTGATTACCAAGTACACGTAGCTGTTGACGAGAGGAAGGGAAGCCCGGAGGGACACAAGAGGCAAAAAGCAAACAAACTGTCCAAAACCTCAACTTACACTAACAAGGTCAGTGCTGAAGGAGTCATCTTAAACCTTAAAACAAGGGTGTCAGACTCGGGTTGGTTCGCGGGCGGCTTTAACGTCAACTTGATTTCACATGGGCCGGACCATTTTAGATATAATATTTAGATTTTTTTTTAATAAATGGATTAAAAGAACTGGATTAAAAGCCCTGAATATTCAGTTTTTTTATAGATCTAAAACAATGTTTATTTTAGCTTTTTTAAATATATTTTTAGATTTTACAAAATGATTTTTGAACTAAAAACACAGAAAAATGGATTAAAAAAATGACAATTATTGATTTAAAAGGGGGAAAATCAGGAAATTTAATATACATCTATACTCTTCATTTTAATTTGATCCTAAAACAGAAAGTCGGCACTCATGATTTACTTTCCCGGGCCACACAAAATGATGCGGCGGCCCAGATTTGGCCCCTGGGCCACCACTTTGACACGTGCCTTAAAACATCACTTTTTCCATTTACCCGGGTTAAAAGGTCATGGACTAGTAGATGCACTATTTAGAGTGTTGATGGGAACGAGGACACTTTATCGCTCTGTGATCTTTAGCTAGCTGTGCTGTGCTTTAAAGAATAAATTTGATTTGTATAGACAGTGATTATGTATTCCAAAAGGTCAACGGGTTTGGCAATTGCCCGTAATCACACATCTAATTTCAGAGATACACTTTGACTAGATCTTCAATCGCTCTTTCTTCCTCTTGCTCTCCCACGACTTGCCAAGTGACTGGGTTCATCTGGAAGCCAAGGCTGTCCTGTCAGCCCAGAAAATTCAAATGTATTTATTTTTTTTGACCCATCAGGGCATTTAGAAAATCGTTTGTTGCGTGTGGAGGCTTTAAGGATTAGACTGTTTTCTCGTTGCCTTGGAACTGACAGATTATTTTAGATGGCCTCAGTTTAACTGATGCTGACTTCCTGCATTGTCAAAGGAAATACAAGATGATGTTTGTTCACTTCTTCACACCCGCCAGCTTCACCTTCCCTGAGGCTTCATCCACTTTAAATTCATTTCTAATGAGTTTCACAATAAACTTAATTTATAAAATGAGTGCACTGAACACAACAGTTGGCATTTGGGATTTTTAAAGGATACCCAAGGCCTTTTCAAAGTATTACTGTCTAGGGTACAACTTCAATCTAAAACCCTCCAAGGACTTACATTAACCTCACCATTTGCAAAACATAAACCAGTGTCAAAGTGGCGGCCCGGGGGCCAAATCTGGGCCGCCACATCATTTTGTGTGGCCCGGGAAAGTAAATCATGAGTGCCGACTTTCTGTTTTAGGATCAAATTAAAATGAAGAGTATAGATGTATATTAAATGTCCTGATTTTCCCCCTTTTAAATCAATAATTGTAATTTGTAATCAATTTTTTTCTGTGTTTTTAGTTCAAAAATCATTTTGTAAAATCTAAAAATATATATAAAAAGCTAAAATAAACATTGTTTTAGATCTATAAAAAACTGAATATTCAGGGCTTTTAATCCAGTTCTTTTAATCCATTTATAAATAAAAAAAATCGAAATATTTCATCTAAAGTTGATGTTAAAGTGGCCCACGAAACAACCCGAGTCTGACACCCTTGGCGTAAACCACGTACAGTCAAGCATTACATGTTTAGTAAGAGCTTTTATAACAATAACATTATCGTTTAGAAATGAAAGCTGAATGTAAAAATGACATCTTATTGGTAATTTATGAAATCTGGGTATTCCGATAACAGGAATCCCCCCCAAAATGCTGTTATACACAATTTGCAGTGTGTATATCTTGGCTTCAAACTTTATGGGAGGAGTGACCTTTTTTGCCTCGCATTTGGGCGGCTTTTCAACATCGTAAGGTTAATGGAAAACTTTAAATTGCACCCGTAGGTGTGAAAGTTTAGGTCAATGGTTGTCCGCACTATATGCGCGCTACAACGGACTGAAGGTCAGATGGAATAGACCCCATCTTTAAGTGCTAGAAAATCGCTGGATGTCGCTACTCCAGTTTCCTCTCACATTCAACAAAGGGTAAGGTTAACGAATGCTAAATTGTCCTTAGGCACGAACGTAGGCTCTGTCGCTTTATTTATGATGTCCTCAGCATAGAGTATCTTGCAAGTCAAACAATGAAAATAATTGCGATGTATTGCCCGAGAAATACTTTCTAAATTTAACCTTGAAATAAGCATATACATTAAGATAGCACTGGTATATTCAAAGGTAGCACATGTCCCATTTTTATTGTTTGTTTGTTTTATGTCCTCTCTCTGTTCCCCCAAAGCTGTTTCTTTCCACTTCTTTCTCCCCATAAATTAAACAGTATGAACAACCACAATTGGAGGACATCAAACTCCCAGGTGGCACATTAAAAATATTCAGTCTGTAACAAGGGTGTCAGACTCGGGTTGGTTCGTGGGCCGCTTTAATGTCAACTTGATTTCACGTGGGCCAGACCATTTTAGATATATTAGATTTTTTTTAAATAAATGGATTAAAAGAACTGGATTGAAAGCCTTGAATATTCAGTTTTTTATAGATCTAAAACAATGTTTATTTTATCTTTTTTTAAAATATATTTTTAGATTTTACAAAATGATTTTTGAACTAAAAACACAGACAAAATTGATTAAAAAATTAAAATTAATGATTTAAAAGGGGGAAAATCAGGAAATTTAATATACATCTATACTCTTCATTTTAATTTGATCCTAAAACAGAAAGTCAGCACTCATGATTTACTTTCCCGGGCCACACAAAATGCTGTGGTGGGCCAGATTTGGCCCCAGGGCCGCCACTTTGACACATGTGCTCTATAAGAACACTCCAAATCTGGTTTTTCATGTCTAACTTGATGGACAGATAACAATAAAAATCAATTATATTGATTCCATCACATTCCCCTTAAAAAAATATTATATTTGCAATTTTAAATGGCCATTGTTTTTCTATTGATGTTGACAAGCAGACATTACAGAGCAAAACAGTTTTAAAAGCACACATACGTCACTGTTTATTATTAAGATACCATTTTTCAGACGGTTAATTTGACATTATCGATAAACAAACTGTCGTGTCCCCTTTTAAATTAAAAAGTGCTTGTCGTTGGATACAGTGGCACTTTTTATCACATAGAAAAAATACTTTCAATCATCAAATGAACAAAGGTCAACTATTAACTTCCTTAAATGACCCCTTTATAGTGTAAAGCTAAGGCAGTGAGAACTTTGTTGTTGTTTTGCTTCAAAAACTATGAATGAATAGGATAGAATAGAATAAAATTCTAAAGGCACTCCAAGTGTATCCAAAGTAAACTCTGCCTTTTATATTTCTTAAATGTCATGTTAGCGTACTTGGTGTTAATCTCTTCTTTTGAAGCATCCGAGGATCAAGTGCCAAGGTGAAGTGCAGGATACTTGAGTGGTATGAGCTATGTGGATGTGTGACTCTTATGTTCCATCATCTGACAAATGACAGTTTGATTGCTCTCCTCTGGCTATAAACACCTCTCGCTATAGCTGGCTTTAGAGGCCTGGCTGTTTTTTTTCCCCCACATTGAGAAGTCACAAGAGGCATTTTGTTTTATGACCTTTTTGATCAGTGTCACGTCTTGCTCTGATGGGTGGCCTTCACCCCTCTTTATCCTTCTCTACTGCAGATTTAACACAGCGTCTGGTGAAAATGTCCAATCGTTTTGGAGGATCTTTCATTGATGTTTTCAAAAAGGTAGTGATGTCGTATAAAGAGTATTGGTCAAGAAAGCATGATATTATTTAGCTAAAATGAAGTCAATTTTTCAAAGTCTGAAGATATCCTGTTTGTTATATCATATTATATATCCTGTTGATTCCAGTGGCGGTCCGTGCATTTTCTCGTAGCGCCTTCAACGGGTAAAATCCACTTCCTAGCAGCATTTATTGATTAAATACAAATACTGGAGCTTTTCAGACATTACAACCGGGCCAGGGGGGTGATTTCCCCGGGAAAAGACAGCGATGGACGTCAATGGCGAAACGGCAAAAATTTTACTAGCGTAAAATGGGGTAAAATCCACTTCCTAGCAGCATTTAGTGATTAAATACAAACACTGGAGCTTAAATACAAACACTGGAGCTTTTCAGATATCAGAACTTAGCCCACAATTGAAATCATATTTAGGAATATAGCCATATTTTACTCACCAAAAATCCTTTTTAACTGTACACAATATCCATCCTCCTTTCTTTCTTCCTTCTTTTCTATCGCCATCGAAGCTAATGCTGAAAGTCGAGCCTGTCCTGTCGTATTTCTGGCATAGTCCGTCTTGAAAATGGCTTTAAAGCAACACAACAATAGATTTGCTAGTGCAGCTCGCTCCAGATACAGTTTGGTTGCTCTGGCTAAACACTAGCCAATCATAGTTGGTGAAAGCGATGACGTATCCCTACGCCTGCAACAAGGCAATGACGTATCCCTCCGCCTGCGACAATGCATTGTGGTGTTGCCAACTCGAAATCTGATTGGTTAAAGCAACGGTCTCATCGACGCTTGTTTAATGCAGCAGAGCCTGCAGAACTGATTGTGAAGGCCTTGAGGGAGATTTCTGACCCTGGCAACAAATAATGGCTGAAATGTGATTGGTTAAATGCTTCAATATGAAAACACACATCTGGAAGCAGTGCAACCAGGGGGAAAGGAAGCTAACAGACAATTTGGAATTATTTAATAAGTATTGATGGACAAAATATAATATATGATTCAGATATTTCTTAGGCCAGCAGAGAAGGCCTTGAAGGCCCTGACAGCCCGCAACTGGTTGATTCCCTTCCTCTGATTTAAAGATGAATGCAAACACACAAGGTTGAGAAATTCTCTAAATATTATGTGCACAGTACGGGAATTATGCATATGCAGATCTATCATATCAAAGTCTCCAGATACTCATATTAATTCTACCACTGCTCTTCGTGAAAGCACGTTAATTCAATGGGTGGATGTGCGTGATTCATCATAAATTTAGCATTATTTTGACATATGGTGCCTTAGAATTATTCATGGAACATGAAATTTATGGAGGAAGTGTGTTATTTTTAATCATTATACAGACTTGCAAACCTTAGCAATATACAGTTGTATTTATTTTTTATTAGATAAGAAGCCCCGTGCTATCAAATTGTTTGTAATTCATAATCATAAAGTGTCCACAGTAGCACTTTTTGGGGAACTTTGTCATCTAATACGTAAGTAAACATGAAAAGGAAATGTGTTTGCAAAGTATGTCAGTGTGTTAGATAGGTTCCGAAAAAGTATACTTGTGAGAAAAGGTAACAAACAAACACCACACACTAAAAACACAGAAAAAAATGGATTAAAAAATTACAATTATTGATTTAAAAGGGGGGAAATCAGGAAATTTAATATACAGCTATACTCTTCATTTTAATTTGATCCTAAAACAGAAAGTCAGCACTCATGATTTACTTTTCCGGGCCACACAAAATGATGCGGCGGGCCAGATTTGGGCCCCGGGCCACCACTTTGACACGTGTCCTAAGCCATAACAAAGTTGTTTTTGAAAATAAAAAAAATAGAAAAACACATTTTGAAGTTTACATTTCAAATTCATACTGTTTGAATTGCATATGACTTCTTTACCACACTTATATTCTCGTGATATTAAAGTGAGAAAATATAGAAAAAAAGCATGAAAGCAAGCTTTGGCTTTGAGAATTCTCTGCAAGTATGCCTGAGGACCTCTCATTAAAATGCAGTGCCTTACCTCACATCCTGACAGGGGTTTACTACATCAAGGCCACATCTACTGTACAGTCAAACTCCCAAAGTCGATCACAATCTTCTGTGACACTGGCTAGCTTTCACATTTTCGTTCTGTCAAAACAAGGATTCCAATGGATTTTGGGGCTATTTTCTTTCAATTACATCACCCTAGCCGCCTTGTCGTGTAGAGGTTCACTCGATTGATTTCGGCATGGGCATGCGCAGGCTCGATTCCAGATGGTGACAGTATGATTGTCAGTGTGGATGATCGTTTGTCTCTCTGTGTGCCCTACGACTTACTGGTGACCAGTCCAGGGTAAAGTCTACCTGTTGACCAGTCAAGAGTAAAGTCGGCATGGCGACCAGTCTAGGGTAAAGTCTACCTGGCGATCAGTCTAGGGCAAGGGTGTCAGACTCGGGTTGGTTCGCGGGCCGCTTTAACGTCAACTTAATTTCAAGCGGGCCAGACCATTTTAGATATAATATTTAGATTTTTTTTAAATAAATGGATTAAAAGAACTGGATTAAAAGCCCTGAATTTATTTTATAGATCTAAAACAATGTTTATTTTAGCTTTTTTAATATATTTTTAGATTTTACAAAATGATTTTTGAACTAAAAACAGAAAAAAATGGATTAAAAAATTACATTTATTGATTTAAAAGGGGGAAAATCAGGAAATTTTATATACATCTATACTCTTCATTTTAATTTGATCCAAAACAGAAAGTCGGCACTCATGATTTACTTTCCCGGGCCACACAAAATGATGCAGCGGGCCAGATTTGGCCCCCGGGCTGCCACTTTGACACATGTGGTCTAGGGTGTAGTCTGCCTTTTGCCCGAAGACACCTGGGTTAGGCTCCAGCAACCTCCGCAACCCTTTTGAGGATGGGCGGTATGGAAGATGAATGAATGAATGAATACATCAGCCTACTATCAAACATTCTCTGTCATAAAATTGACAAGATTTTTTTTCCAAACCATTTAATATTGGGTTTTTTTCTGATGGATGGATGCCTTTAGGCTTAGAACATGGGGAGACCCCAGAATGCAAACTTAGAGCCAAGGACAGACTATTAAAGTGAAGAAAGATAGCACTTGATGGAATAAGAAAGTTAATAATGGAGAAAGGCATAAAGAGGACAAAGAGGGGCCATTTGGTTGAGGTCAGGAGATCCCATATGCATTACTTTTCTGTCACATTTTAAAGAAACCTCAACCGTTTGACGATGATTAAATATGGGGATCATAGCTTTGGACAGCTGATAAAATGTGGCTGCTAAGTAAGAAGCAAATTTTATTGTTGTTTTGGTATAAAAAGGCTCCCGACCAAATATATTTGCACTGGCTTCCCTAGTTGGTGATTCCGCATCAGGGCGATGGAGCAGAAAGTATAGCTTCGTTCACAACATTGCCGAGTCTGTCCCTCTTGAAAAAATAGCTGTAAATAAGTTGTTCCATCTTATTTTTAAGAACTTTCAAAGCGGGGAAGGAAAAAAGAACAACAAGGAAAGTATTCAATGCTTTCTGTGAGTCACGGGTCCTTTTGGGACAGCGTAGCATCTTTACAGCGGAATAAATTATAAAGTGTCTCCTCAAAAGAGATAGTGCTTTGAATGACTCGAGTGTGCTTGTTTCACTTCTCCATTAATCAAGTGCTGACTTCCACTTTACTGGATGCTGAGGGGTATTTGGTGCTAGTTTTAGGACTATTGCCAAGACAATATAAAGATGATGCTGGATTCCATCCCAACTCTCGCCTCATTTGGCTGGAGGGAAACGTGGCTTACCATGATAAAGAAAATAAACAAACAAACCCAAAAAAAAACTTGACTATTCTAGTGCATGTGCTCCAATTCAATGTTGCACCCTTCTTTTAGCTATAAAAACCTAAAAACTCGAAATCTGATTGGTTAAAGCAACAGTCTTATCGACGCTTGTTTAATGCAGCAGAGCCCGCACAACTGATTGTGAAGGCCTTGAGGCAGATTTCTGACCCTGGCAACAAATAATGGCTGAAATGTGATTGGTTAAATGCTTCAATATGAAAACACACATCTGGAAGCAGTGCAACCAGGGGGAAAGGAAGCTAACAGACAATTTTGAATTATTTAATAAGTATTGATGGACAAAATATAATATATGATTCAGATATTTCTTAGACCAGCAGAGAAGGTCTTGAAGGCCCAGACGGCCCGCCACCGCGTAATGATAAATACATACATTTGCCACACTTTTCTCAAAAATCTATTCATTAATCAGATTAACATAAAAACTTTGAGGGCATCCTCCACATATGCAACAGCCTTTAGAGGGCGCCACCCATGACAAATTCCTCGTAAAAATTTGATTGATTCAGGACTAGCGATTTACAGCGCTAGCATAGAACCTTTGTTGTAGCAGACTGAGGGAAGACACCATTAACACCTCAACTGGATAATGACAAACAATATTCGAAAATTGGAAAGCCCTGTGCTGTTGTTGCCATAATTCAAATTTGAATTTAACTTTAAGGTTGAGCGAGTGCGTGTCTCCCAACAGACGTAAAAGAGAATCAATTTGAGTCAAGAGCACCTGGCGCCACCATTTTTTTTTAGCGTATCAAAGGCTAACCTTCTCTCTCCCGAACAAACAAACAAACCATAAATCACTACTGATGCAGTGTGTCCACCACTGGCTTCAAGACAAAGCGCCGATGAGTGAATGCATTTAATGAAGCTTCTTACCTTTTATTTGAAACTGCAGTATTTTTTTTTGTCTCTTCGTCCGTCTGGTGGCCTTTGTTTGTCGATTTGCTCTGAAATTGTGGTTAAGCAGCAAAAGCAATGGATGGATAGTCAGATATTTCCATTACATCCAATTTACCACCTCAACAAAAACATTTTAACCCAATTTTTTTGAATTACCATGACCATTTCAAACCCTATTTTTCCACAGCATTCCATAAGAGGGAGGAAACTATACTTTTTCCTCCTTGGAGGAGTAAAGGACAAGCGTTGTCTATCACGTTTGTTTGTTGTGCAAATATCCCCCAACAACGACATCAAGGGCATCAGTGACTGCATACGTTTGAGCAGACAAGCCTGATTATTTGATAGATAAAGGAACACTCATTTGTATTCCGAGATGTGCGAACAAGGCCAAGAGAGTCCATCACTCTCTAGCGGGACAGATATTTGCAAATGAGAGCAATCCGTAGGTCAAATCTATACCCTGTCTAGAATATTAGAGCAAAGTAGTGAAGCAGAATGATCTTTTTCCTTAATAACACTTTATTCTTCACCAGTTCAATGAATAACAATCGTGTCAAAGCTCTAAAGAAAATGCACCCATTTAAGAATACGTCAAATTGTAGACCAAGAGTGTCAAACTTGGTTTGCGGGCCGCAATAACATCAACTCGATTTCATGTGGGCCGGACCATTTAGATATAATATTTAGATTTTTTTTATTGGATTATAAGAACTGGATCAAAATCCCTAAATATTCAGTTTTTTTATAGATATAAAACAGTTTATTTGAACTTTTTTTTCTTAGAAAGGGAAAACATCTAATCATTTGTTTTTCATTTCAAATTGATTTTTTAAAATTATATTCAATATCAAAGTGGAAAACCGAAAATATTTTTATATATTTATTTTTAGATTTTACAAAATGCTTTTTTACCTAAAATACCAAAAGAAAAAAAATGATAAAAATTACAATTATTGATTTATAAAGGGGAAAATCAGGAAATATAATATACATCTATAATCTTCATTTGAATTTGATCCTAAAACAGAAAGTTGGCACTCATGATTTACTTACTCGGGCCGCACAAAATGATGCAGCGGGCCAGATTTGGCCCCCGGGCCGCCACTTTGACACCTGTGGTGTAGACTATGAGATTTTTTTTACTCCAGCATACAACAATACGATTTTGAATCTATACAAGTGAATTAATGGCATTGCTATGTAAATTTCGCTTGTAAAGTGAACAATGAAACAAGTTCTGCATTTGATTGGATTAAACATTAACAATCAGGGTTATGGATAGATATACTGTAGCGAGGTCTGTTGACATATTAAGGTCACTAACAGTAATTATTGGCCTATTTAATGAGGGTTTTTGCTTAGGTTTTTCTGTTTCCATAGCACCCAAGTTTTCAAAGAGGGCGAGATCAACTATTCTGAACATCGGGGAATAAAATAAGCATCCGATATTGATGTCAAAAGCAGGTCAAACCACCCACTTTCAAATACGCCTGCCAGCACGTGTCCAACAAATTACCTCCACTCGGTCTAAAACGCCTTTGCGCTGAGCATGAAAAATACCCTAAATGCGAATTTATAGATTCCACACTGTTGGGGTTATCATTATTATAAATTTGCTTGCAATGAAGAACGCTTTGCTTTATTTTTTAGAGTTATTGACATTAATAAAAGGCATTTTAATGCATGTCTTGCAAGAGTGATGCTCGCTTCAAAGTTAAAGAAAACAACTTGAAGGTTACTCCCTTTTTGTACCTGGACTTCTCGAGACTATGGTTCACACCAAGAGAACTGTAAACTGTTTTGAGAAGCATCGGCTTCTGAAGATGGTTCACATCAAGCGCTCTTGGGAAGATTCGGAGAACTGTAAATTGTTTTGACTTCTGACAGTGTTGTCTGACAGACCGACAATTGTTTGGAGAACTGAGATGAATGTTGTGAATCTTATGAAATAAATTAGCAAGAGAGACATCGAGTCATCAGAATGATCTGGCACAGAGACGCGTCAGGATCGATTCTCTCTTGCAAGAAACCCGGATATGAGTCAGATGTCTTTTTTATTTTATTTTAAGGTGTATTTGGAAATACCCATTGGTGAACCTATCACACACTAAGTAAGGTTATGAAACA
Organism: Stigmatopora argus; assembly: GCF_051989625.1. Taxonomy (NCBI): domain Eukaryota; kingdom Metazoa; phylum Chordata; class Actinopteri; order Syngnathiformes; family Syngnathidae; genus Stigmatopora; species Stigmatopora argus. Next base: position 4,742,087 of record NC_135391.1, read on the forward strand.
ATTGGTCACCATACTTTTACTATCTGGTTAAATAGATATCATTGGCGCATTTGTAGCGGTGTTCTGACCTTGATATGATTCGATGCTTTTTTGAGGCCTGACAGTGATTGGAAAGATGAAAGAAAGACGCTGTAGACCGGCATCAAACAGGTTTAGCCTGCAGACAAGTCATGTACAGGTATGTGACAGCGTTGCAACGTTTGGGTGGCCACATGTACGAAACATTGTAATTGCGCCTGCATTCGCAGTTTGATAAAATACAAGAGATTAAATCACAGGTGTCAAAGTGGCGGCCCAGGGGCCAAATCTGGCCCACCATATCATTTTGTGTGGCCCGGGAAAGTAAATCATCAGTGGCGACTTTCTGTTTTAGGATCAAATTAAAATGATAGATATAGATGTATATTACATTTCCTGATTTTCCCCCTTTTAAATCAATGATTGCAATTTTTTAATCAATTCTTTCTTTGTGTTTTTCGTTCTAAAATCAATTTGTAAAATCTAAAAATATATAAAAATATTTTCTGTTTTCCACTTTAATATTGAACATAATTAAAGAAAAATGTCGTTTGCTTTTGAAATGAAAAACAAATGATTAAATAAATGATTTTCCCTTACTTAGAAAAAAAACTCAAATAAACATTGTATTAGATCTATAAAAAAATGAATATTTAGGGCTTTTAATCCAGTTCTTTTAATCCATTTATAAAAACAAAACTAAATATTATATCTAAAATAGTCCGGCCCACGTGAAATCAAGTTGACGTTAAAGCGGCCCGCGAACCAACCCGAGTCTGACACCCTTGGATTAAATGATCCTGTTATAATGACACTCAGATCTGGTTGAGTGTTTTAATCAGGAAAGTGGGGTGTAAAACTGTTGTATAACACAGATTATACTCAGTGTGTCTTTTTGATTACTGCACCTGAGCACCAGGTTTAGTGCAGGTGCATCATGGGCTAGTCGGCGAGCAATCGCAGGGCTTATATAATCAAATAGAGCAGGGGGTCTTCAAACTTTGGCCCTCAAGGGCACCGACCCAGTCTGTTTTGCATGTCTCCCATGTCTCATTTGATTCATAGAAAACAGCCTGAATCGTGATCCTCAAGGACTGGAGTTGGTAACCAAAGCGAAAGACAGTTCTCAATTAATCTATTTTAAATGCATGTTATTTTGATCAAAAGTGAACCGTGCAAGTCCGACAATAAAAAGGCAAACCAACTCCACTCAGAGCCAAAATTCAAACTAAAAAAACATATCTACTGTGAGTAAGAAGTTGAAACGTTGCTACTTGGAAGACGTTCAAAGGCAAGATGCTTAAAAAAAAAATAGATTAAAAAAAAAAAAGGTAAATTAAACCAAGACTCAGATTGGACGACTCTTCCATACAGAAAATATTCTTGGATCAAAATGTATGGCTTTGATTCGACTTGTTCACCAAAATAGACAAATGTCTTGATATCCTATTATGACCTGACTACATGGTCTGATAGATTCCATTCATCCGTGTTATTAAAGACCTGGAGGGCAGCCAATGAACACACTAGTGTATGGCAAAGCAGAGCTCGTCTGACAATTCAATTAGCCTCCTCCATTTTCTCAGCACCTTCGCGTGACCTGCGTCAGCATTTTTTTTGCGAAAAGATGATATCTTGGGAATTGGGACACAAATGCAACCTGCCTTCTGTTTTATAAAAAAACAATTCCGATCAAGAGAGGTGGTCAACGTCACCATACTGCTTTTAGTCTTGCACCGGGATTAAATTCTGGGGAATGGCGACACAAAATCAGGTTCAATCTCAAGCAACACAATCAGTCAGGTGCCAGAGCACTTGTGTCAAAGTGGCGGCCCGGGGGCCAAATCTGGCCCGCCGCATCATTTTGTGTGGCCCGGGAAAGTAAATCATGAGTGCCGACTTTCTGTTTTAGGATCAAATTAAAATGAAGAGTATAGCTGTATATTAAATTTCCTGATTTTCCCCCTTTTAAATCAATAATTGTAATTTTTTAATCATTTTTTCTGTGTTTTTAGTTCAAAAATCATTTTGTAAAATATATATATAAAAAAGCTAAAATAAATATTGTTTTAAATCTATAAAAAACAGAATATTCAGGGCTTTTACTTAAGTTCTTTTAATCCATTTATCAAAAAAATCTAAATATTATATCTAAAATGGTCCGGCCCACGCCAAATCAAGTTGACGTTAAAGCGGCCCGCGAACCAACCCGAGTCTGACACCTTTGTGCCAGTGTCGCGGGGGTGCTGAAGCCGAGCCCAGCCAACAAGGCAACACACTGAATTGGTTGCCCGTTACCTGAAAACCAATGTGATTGCATATTATTGAGTTCATGTTTTGGGGTTCCAAATCTTACTTTTTTAAACGACAAACCTATGTCACTTCAAAACTTGAAAGTTACAAATTAGACCACGATTTAGACAAACTTGCCAGGTGTTCTTCTGATTGGTTACTGTAGGAAATAGCGTCCCCCAATCAGAAATAAAGCTTCTCAATTTCTTGCCTTCTTACTTCTGTCAGCCTGTCTTCTTATATTACCACACACACACCCCAAATTATACACAAATGCTTCTTGCACATCTTTACAATCAAAATGACTGCTGCTGGAACGTCTAGCAATAATATTGACTTGACATTTGTAGTTTTGAGTGAACTGTCTGGACAAATATTGATTCCACTGTGATGTAATTCGTTCAAATTTCCAATCCTAATCCCAGTGGTGGGCTACTTGCCTTTTGGGTGACAGCGGTAAATTGAAATATATCATAATGCCCAACTTGCAAACACATGCCATTCTTATCTTAAAACAAAAATCTAAATCTCTTAACCAGACTAAATTTCGGATTCACACCAAGGTCGTGAATGTTTACCACGACGTGATCGCCATAGTTGATTTTCCACCTGGAAAGTTCGAGCCCTTTGGCATTAATCATTTTCTACACAGGTGTCTAAAAGCGTAACCTATCAAAATGACACAAACACATACACACGCGCAAAAATCTTTTGACAGGGACACAAACAACAATGCGAACAAGCCTTGACACTAAAAATGGGCTGCATTTTATTACTGAATCCTGCAGTGATTTTGACTAATGCAAAAACACTAGTCTGCTCACAACATATATTTATAAGCCTGTATGAAACCGTCCTCTGTGAATTTGTCTTTGGTTCGGTTTATAAATAAAGATTTTTAAAATTGCACGTGTTAGTCCATGTAAATATTTTGTTGTTGATATTTCGGTGACATTAACGGCCTCGCTGATGGATTTCGAAAAGCTTGGGGGTGACCTGTGGAGTGCCGTGGTTTAAAGAACACGAAGGCAGCAACTCGTACGAAACAGTTTAAGAAGTAATGCATTTCCACAAAATGGTTCGACTGAAGTCAAAAAATATGGAGAGGGAAAAATGAGAAAAGTTGACCTTGATGCCGCAAATTACCATATCACAGCACCGTAGGCTTTAAATCTCTGAGCAATGACGGGAATGTGAACGTATAGTAGAACTCTAAGGATTGACTATGATCTCTCGGTATACAATTTCAAATCGGAATTTCATCTTTCCCTTATCTATCTAGGGAGCTAACGGTTATCATTGTAATGGCTGTCATCCCACCCGATGCTAACGTTAGCACGGCACTTAGCCTCCTGCTAACGGCTGTAAACAAACAGTATCTTGACCACCCCGATAGTACCGATTTCGTCATACGCAGCTGGGTATGATGACAATTAGGCTTTTGTCGAGTCAATGATGATGACAAAGCCTATCTCCGATTAGGATTATTATTATGATTATCATTATGATTATCATTAGGATTATTATTATGATTAGTATTATGATTATTATGATGATTATTATAATGATGATTATTATAATGATGATTATTATTATGATTATTATCATTATGATTATGGTTATTATAATTATGATTATTATGATGATTATGATGATTATGATGATTATGATGATGATTATGATGATGATTATGATGATGATTATGATGATGATTATGATGATGATTATGATGATGATTATTATGATGATTATTATGATTATTATCATTATGATTATGGTTATTATAATTATGATTATGATGATGATGATGATGATGATGATGATGATTATGATGATGATTATGATGATTATGATGATTATTATCATGATTATTATCATGATTATGATCATGATTATGATCATTATCATTATTATTATTATTATTACTATTATTATCATAAAAAAAATCGAAATAATCAAAAGGAACTTTAGAAAGAATAAGAGGCAGTCGTTGTACTCTCAGCATAATTGTTTTGCCAATTTTCTGTACCATTTATCCTCACAAGGGTTAAGGGGGTGCTTAAGGCTATTCCAGCCAACTACGGATACCTGTCGGGAGACATCCTGAATTGTTGGCCAGCCAATCGCGGGGCACAATGAGACAGACAACCATTCAGGCACATACACATGCCTATGGGCAATTTAGAGTGTTCAACTAGCTTACCATGGATGTTTTTGGCATGTGGGAGAAATTGGTTACCCAGGAGAACCCACACAAGCCCGGGGAGACTCCACACAGGAAGGTCCAAACCTTGGATTGAAGCCTCGATTCAGGAACTGCGAGCCAGGAACTGCTAACCACTCGGCAACCGGGCTACACTGAAATTATGGGATTATGTCAATAAAAACAGATAAGAATAAATAAATGACAATATACTACCTAAATAAATGAATTATTAGTATTATCAGGCTCAGCCCATATTGCTCAAATACCAGCGTTAGAATAACTATTTGACAATTTAAAAGGACACCAATATCACAATTTGAATTTATTTAATCTGTAATCTGCCCATCAGGACAAGAACCTGAAAAAAAAGAATGAAAACGATATTTTTCTTTAAGTAAACTGAATGTAATGGAAAAAAATAAAATAAAAACATTTCTGTTAAACACATGATAATATAAACATATTTGATTACTTTATAGTGGTGCTTCATATCAATTGAAACATAGTTCACATGCAACAATGCAAAGTATTTTGACAATTTGAATGTCTTATCCCAAGCAGATTCTTTTTCTGCCATTTCCAGATAAACAGTACACGCTTTAATGTGTCTATACCACGCGGTGATGGGCGAAACAGAGCGCTGACAGTTGTACGAGATGACGGAATCTGCGAGTGAGTGGTGCCTGAACAGCTTGTGGATCTTATAATGAGATCTCTAGAGATGTAAGCACACTAGCTTCAAGACACAATTAGGTTTTTACACCCAATCACACTGTATACAGTCAGCACATAGGTGATACCATGTTGTTATCATCTGCAAAACAATAAAACATCTCGACTAAACAACATCACCTCTGAGCATGTTTCATTTCAAGCTTGATTTTTTGTGTCAACTCACTAAAGATATCTCTGCCAAAATAATGAAGCCAGCTACAGCTTGTGCAGCTTTGTTTTTGGCTCTGTGTACCTTCTTCCTCCACATGTAGCTCCAGGCAAATTTGGAAACTCCGAAGAACCCGCCTCTCAGCAAGGTCTCTGCACCATTTGTTTGGGTCGCAGCTGTCCCACATACTCAAAGTAGCTCGCACGAGGAAAGCAACGCTACAGCGTAGAAAATAACTGCTTTAAAGCAATGAGGTGTGAAGATGCCTTTAGGCTAGGACCAATACAAAGTAAGCATTCGTCTGTTGATGTGGGTTAGATTTTTAAAAAATAGAAGCAAAGATTTGTCAGGAGAAACCGTTAACATGATGAATAACTTACTTCTTAATTGACCTTAATGACTTATTTATGGCAGAGGCGTGTCGGTCTGATGAAACTTGAAATTAAAAATGTACAGCCGACTTGGGAAATGTTGAAGACGAGTCACCTGTGCAGAATTTTTGTAAAATGAGCCACTTTTAGATGAGAAAATAAATCACAATTTACTTTTGCCAGAGCACCATTGCCCTAGCCCTACTTTGACTTTTGCTGTGCACAGCGAACAACGGGGGATTACTGTGAAAATATTTTTCACAGTAAAACCCCGTCTTTCGCGATTTTTAATCGATCGTGGTATTTGGTCTTTCGCGGATTTTGCTGTGCACAGCAAAAAAACGGGGGATTACTGTACTTTTCACAGTAAAACCCCATTTTTTTGGTCTTACCTGACCTGGAATCTGAACATAATGTGTCTTTTCATTCAGAAAGCAACGTGTCGGATCATTTCTGGCTCAGTGGCTGCTTCCAGACATGGTAGAGTGAGCAGTCTGAACAATAAAACGGTCTAAATAAGTTATTCAGAACAAAAATTAATGAAAAACTATAAGCACACGCTATGGACATGCCTTATTGCTTACCAAGGGATTTTTGCATAATGCAGATCCATAAACAAGTCAGACTTTGACAGAATTTGCCGTCCTAATTTTTTTTGTTCTTTGCTTACTTGTCAAACATTCTTGTTCCATGGTTTTGTGAAGAAGATTTAGGAAATGATGTATCCTGTTGTCATCTCTGTCCAGTATTACAGGTCCAAAATTATAACTGGGTTTCTCATTGGTAACATGGGATGGAATGTTGGAGTAAAAATAATCAAATGATTTGACCAAAATTGTCGACAAAAAAGTGGGTCGGGCATAGCCTTCCTTTTGAAAGAAGTTCTGGTAAGGTTATGGAAAATGTCAACGTAATGGATTATTGATAGCGGGCAGATTCTTGTTCTATTATGAACTTTGACGATTGGAATTGGATAAACTGCTTGCTTACTGGAGGGAACGGGCAAGGCTGTCAATATCCCGTCTGTTTGAATATCTTTGAAAGAACATCACCTCTGAGAATTTTGACAGCCTGGCTGGAAGAGGAAGACATTAAATTCTGATGATTGGATGAACTTTGGTGACCTCACAAAGTTCTAGAAGAGGAAACCTACCAGCACTGCTAAACCAAACAACTTGACCGGACGTTTGGTCGCCGGACGTTTGGTCGCCGGACGTTTGGTCGCCCGGACGTTTGGTCGCCCGGACGTTTGGTCGCCCGGACGTTTGGTCGCCCGGACGTTTGGTCGCCCGGACGTTTGGTCGCCCGGACGTTTGGTCGCCCGGACGTTTGGTCGCCCGGACGTTTGGTCGCCCGGACGTTTGGTCGCCCGGACGTTTGGTCGCCCGGACGTTTGGTCGCCCGGACGTTTGGTCGCCCGGACGTTTGGTCGCCCGGACGTTTGGTCGCCCGGACATTTGGTCGCCCGGACGTTTGGTCGCCCGGACGTTTGGTCGCCGGACGTTTGGTCGCCCGGACGTTTGGTCGCCCGGACGTTTGGTCGCCCGGACGTTTGGTCGCCCGGACGTTTGGTCGCCCGGACGTTTGGTCGCCCGGACGTTTGGTCGCCCGGACGTTTGGTCGCCCGGAAGTTTGGTCGCCTGGACGTTTGGTCGCCAGACGTTTGGTCGCCCGGGTGAATATAATTTTGAGAGCTGGTTTCAACAGTAGATATTTAGATATTAAACTCTCTCTCATGAATATAATTTTGAGAGCTGATTTCAACAATAAACTCTCTGTCATGTTGTCAAACGTCCGGCGACCAAACGTCCGAGTACCACCAAACAACACTACTTCTCCTATCTTCGGTAAAGAGAACATACAATATATCTCCTGAATAGAACGCAAAAAAACGACTTGTTCAGATTCAGTTCCTTCTCTCTGAACTGACCTTCCATCCCCCATTCTTTCCTCCGGACTGTTTCCTAGGCAACGTACACCAGACGGAAGGAGACTACGAGAATTAGGGTTTGGAGGACGAAGGACCCTCAGTGTCTTCACCTTACTACCGTTCACGCCTACGCCTCAAAATAATCTGATTTAACAGAAAATCCCAACTGGGCGTAACGCCCAGTGGTGTAAACGTAGCTACACTGGTAAGGCATTTTTTCTTCCAAACCAGCCTGCAGGCGATGCATGCGGTCGAGGGCCAGTATTGGTGACCCCAGCTGTATTGTATACTGCGGTCAGAACAGACACGCAGGCGACCCGTGTGGTCCAGGCCCGATGTTTCTAACCCCAACTGTATTGAATATTGAGGTCAAGCCAGTCCCCTGCTTTTAAAAAATGTACCCGCTGTCAGTCTTTGCCTATTGGAGGACTACAAAATGTATCATATCCTCTCATTCCGGAGCAGGGAATTAGCTTTGGCCTCACAGTGGAAATTGTCCCTTTTGAAAGCCTTTCACCAGATGCTACCCAGCCAGTCACCCCCAGCAGCGTTCTGAATAATGGAGTCACCTCTATCTCTTGGCAGCGGCCCAGGCATAAAAAAGAGTATTGTCAGCATCACAGAGAGCGCTAACACGGCTCGGCTCCTCATGAGACGAATGCGTTGTCCTTGTCCATGTGACCCTCCCTCCTGCCTTAACACTATCACCCCCTCCTCAGTGCTAATTTTTGTTCCAGCCTATCACTCACTGTCATTTTGTCATCACTCTGAGGGAAACTGAAACTGTTAATGCAGGCCACTTCATTTTTGGACCCTGTATGGCACAGGTGTCAAAGTGCCGCCCCGGGGGCCAAATCAGGCCCGCTGCATCATTTTGCGTGGCCCGAGAAAGTAAATCATGAGTGGTGACTTTCTGTTTTCGGATCAAATTCAAATGATTATAGATGAACATTACATTCCCGGATTTTCCCCTTTTTAAAAACAATCATTGTAATTTTTTAATCCATTTTTTTCTTTAGTGTTTTTTGTTCAAAATGCATTTTGTAAAATCCAAAAATAAATACACACATTTTCCGTTTTCCACTTTAAAAAAATATTTTGTTTCCATTTGAAATAAAAAAACATGATTAAAAGACATTTTACATTACTAAGAAAAAAAGCTCAAATAAACATTGCTTTAGATCTCTAAAAACTGACTATTTAGGGCTTTTGATCCAGTTCTTTTAATCCAATTTAAAAAATAATAATCGAGATATTAGATCTAAAATGGTCCGGCCCACATGAAATGGAGTTGACATTAATGCGGCCCGCGAACCAACCCGAGTCTGACACCCTTGCTGTACGGTCTCTGTGTGTGTTTTAAGTGGATACCAAGCCTGAGATATTGTAAAATGCGTGGTACTGGAATTTTTCAACTGTGTTCACTTTGTAATAGTTGTGGTGCAGATTGTGCCTCAAAATGTATACATAAAAAAGACACGGGTAGACGAACACAGTGGCACAAGACAGTAAATCGTTGACTTCATGGCAATTAACCTTTTAAAAGCTGTCGATGTCTCGATGGATCTGTCTAGATGCGGAATAAAATATAATTTCTACTGTTCTAATTCCAACAGTTGAAACAAAATCCCATTATCAGTGACATCATCTTGTTTGCAATTAATCTTAGGAAATTTCTGATATAAACTAATTTACCTATAATATAAAGATGCAAATGATTAATAGTGCTATACAGCTGGTTGTGCTAAACCGCAAAACTTGATCATGTGGAACAGCTGCCCCTAAAAGCATCATAAAAAAAAAAATCACTGTACCAAGAACATCATCTTTATATTGTCAGTCAGTGGCTCTTTAGTGTAAGTTTTTTTTTCTCACCCAGCCAAGTTGTTTTAGAAGAAGGTTGCCAGGTCAGGAAATAAAATTAGAGGCCAAAATAAAAACAGAACTAGACATTTACAGACAATATAAATCTGCTTTAGATCCCAATTGTTCATGGAGTTTTGTCACTAAGTACTATAGTTGTTTTGCACTACGGTTCCGCGGAGTTAGCCGTAAATATTTAGCAGACAAGCCTCCACTTAATACACCTGGAGTAATTCTGCTCTTTGAGAATCCTATTTTAAAAGAACAACAATTTCCTGGTTCAGGGCATCAGCACACTCAGTGTTCGGAAACCACAGACCATAATGATATATTATCGTACTCTGGAATGGCTGGAGCAGCGACCTTCACTCAAACTGATCCAGGGATGATAAATTGCTCAGATGATATGTTTTGAGGCAAAGAAACAACGAGCTGCAAATTAAAAAAGGCGCATACAAATTGGATAGAATGGCAATCCACAGTGGAGAAGACAAGCCATCTTATTCGCTCCTACAATGGAAAGCATTCCTGTGATTGGAGTGGACTGGAGAAATTGATTGAAAACAACACAGTGCTCGCAGGGTAGAGCGCCGAGGAAAAGACGCCGTTGGGTAGCAATTTGATAAAAAAGGGGAAACGCTCAAAGTTGCATTTTAGTCACGTGGCTTCTCAGTTCTTGGTCGTTGAATTACAGTCATTATTTCGAAATGTCGGCAACGAGAAATGCAGATTACGCCTTGGCACGAATGGGTGGTCTTAATTTCTCTATCCACTTTCTTTGTTGTGAACTCAGTTGACATTCGGTGTCCGCTAGGGTGGTCCGCAACTGACATTTTGCAATGTACAATTGTTAGTCTTCAAATAGACTTCAATGGAGATGTACAAGAAAGTGGAAAAAACTTAAATAAACCCAAATCCTAAGGCTGGATCAATCCCAAAATCCCAAATCTCATGACACAGATGTAGTAACAATAAAGAAGCTATTGCTAAAAATCCTGATACTTACAAACAACTTTTCCTTTTATAGAGAAAAGATTCATCATACCGCATTGTACTGTATTACTGGGTAAGACAGAGTTACAGTCTGAGTTGTATTGTCTGTGCTATAGCACACATTTACAAGGTCTTTTAGTCCTTGTTCTCAATCCCTCAAATGCAGGAGACAGCAAGCAAATATACACACTGCGACTGTTTGGGAAAATGCCTTGTAAATAAAGATTGGGATTCACTGAAATACTACCTTGCCAGGGCACTCCATCTCAGGCGTGATGAGTCTCACATTTTGACAAAGTGTCTTAAGAGACATCCGTCTTTACCTGCTGTCCATTTTGACACCTTGAGTCAATAGAGATACTTCTGTCCAAGTCCAACTTGGCTGTGGATGGAGAAGTGCCATTTTTTTTTTAAATATTATGCACTGTTGGAGTACTCTACAGCACATGTGCCTTCGGAAACAACCCGGCTTATAAAAATTCCGCTACCAGATATATACCAGGGAGCTTTTTCTTTTGGCATCTAAACATAGTTTCCAAACTTATCAAATCTCTTTGGGGGTAAACCTGAAAAGTAGCATCCAGCCTGTTAAAATACATTGTTGAGGATCTTTGCATATGATTCAGTTAAAATTGCCAGCTAAAATGCACTTTTGGAGAAAATTTATGATTTTTTTCTCATATGTCAGAAAAATAACAATTCTCTATAGCACGTGTCAAAGTGGCGGCCCGCCGCATCATTTTGTGTGGCCCGGGAAAGTAAATCATGAGTGCAGACTTTCTGTTTTAGGATCAAATTAAAATGAAGAGTATATAGATTAAATTTCCTGATTTCCCCCCTTTTAAATCAATAATTGCAATTTTTTAATCATTTTTTTTCTGTTTTTAGTTCAAAAATCATTGTGTAAAATCTAAAACTATATAAAAAAAGCTAAAATAACCATTGTTTTAGGTCTATAAAAAACTGAATATTGAGGGCTTTTAATCCAGTTCTTTTAATCAATTTATTAAAAAACAAATCGAAATATTATATCTAAAATGGTCCGACCAACGTGAAATCAAGTTGACGTTAAAGCGGCCTGCGAACCAACCCAAGTCTGACACCCTTGCCCTAAATAGTCCGTTTTTATAGATCTAAAACAATGTTTATTTGATCTTTTTTTCTTAATAATGGAAACTTTTGTTTTTTATTTCAAATGGAAACAAAATATTTTTTTAAAGTGGAAAACGGAAAATATTTGTATATTTATTTTTAGATTTTACAAAATGCTTTTTGAACTAAAAACACAAAAGAAAAAAAATGGATTAAAAAATTGCAGTGATTGATTTTAAAAAGGGGAAAATCAGGAAATCCTCATTTGAATTTGATCCTAAAACAGAAAGTCGGCACTCATGATTTAATTTCTCGGGCCACACAAAATGATGCAGCGGGCCAGATTTGGGCCCCAGGCCGCCACTTTGACACCTGTGCTCTACAGTGAGGAAAAATAACCGGCTCGACCAGGAATCCAATAGTTCTGAGCAACTTTTCGACTCACCTGGGATCAAACCCTCGACACCAGAACTGCGAGGCTGACGCACTAACCACTTAACCACTGGGCTAGAGGTAGACATGGCTGTTTTTCTCATCGTCAGTCCTTAAATGTTTCCTAAAACCTTGTGTATATCTGTAGAAACACCTTTTAAAATGTCAGGTGTTTGTGATGAAGAAAAATGAGGACAAGATCATTAAAATGTTATTGTCTCACTATCCAAGTGACCGCAAAACATGATTGAAAAATAAATTGAAACAACCTTGGTTGTATAAATATGCGCTCTCTGAAATTAACACCTTGTTGCAGCAATTTTTTTTCCGGCATAAAAACTATAGATTTGCATTTTCCCTTGATGAATCCTTTGTATACAACAACTCAATTTGACACCAAAGTGCGATGTATGATCATAAAAATTATTTTAATATCCTGTCAGATTAATTCGGTCACACTTATACAGTATATTACTATATTTTGATTCTATACATTGTTTTAGATATTAACTTTCAAAGACTTTTTACATGCTTTAGGGAATGACATTCCCTGGTCAGATGAAGCAAATAATGATAAAAAAAGGCACACAGTTGCTCTTTCCCACAGTGAGTCATACTGTTAAAACGTATTGTAGTTTGTCACTGCTGATTAAATACTGTCTCCCCGATGAGATCAAATAAAACAAAATAAAGTAAAAACAACTTCGAAGCCTATTATATAGGCAACTTTCCGAACCTCGGAATCATTTACATCTCTGATTGTAAGTGTTTAAATTGCTCAGATGTTCTCATCAAAAATAATGCTCACATTCACGCACTCTTTTCCCATCTACAAAGTGAATTGAGTAACTTTACAATACAAACAAAATAAATCAAAGCACTCATTTGTCATTGTACACCTCTTGATTCAGGTCAGAAATGTGAGCTGGCTCCAACTTTAAAGTTAAAGAGAAGTCCGCAAGTGCATTTGTGTCATACTTACAGCTTTCCAACTGTGACCTAAAAACCACCTGAAATGTCTCAGAGGCTATCTCATGGCTTTAGTGTCGAGGATGTTTAATCCAGTTTCGTATGATCCACTTCTGACCTGAGCATCTCTGCACGACCAGACGAAGGCCAAAGTTGGCATCTTTTGACATTTCCACTTCCAGACATCGGCCAGTGTCCCTGCTGATGATTGGACCGTTCTGTGAGATGGCAAGAAAAAACAAAATCAAATAAGAGATTTAATCAGTCTGTCTCGAAAGAATTTATTGTTGTGGTGATCTTTAAAACCTCCAGACTACTGAGGGACTATGTGGTAACCTCAATCTCAGTCAGCAGAAGTTTCCAACCTTGTGGATTTCCTGTGTGGCTCCAGTTTTTTTTAGCTAGGTCTACAATGTCTTGTGTGTCTAGTGTCTGTCTTGCTACTGCAACCAAGAAATTTCCCGAATAGGGAATGAAATAAAGTTCTAACCTAACCTAACCCTAAACTAACCAAACCCTAAACTAACCTAACCCTAAACTAACCTAACCCTAAACTAACCTAACCCTAAACTAACCTAACCCTAAACTAACCTAACCCTAAACTAACCTAACCTTTAGGAATGTTTGGATGTATAACTTTCCGCACAAAAGAGGATAGTTTGTCGGCTACGCGTTGCTAATACAGAAAACCAAGGTAATGGTTTTTAGTAAGTGTTAAAAAAATAGTTTCTGCGATATATCGTGATATTACATTGCACGATTCTCAAAACCCATCTGAATGGATCTTTGCCCATGTGTTTTAGTGGAAATAAACAATAAGTGACTGCACTTCCACCCGCATCCACTAGCCTGCAAAAGTCAGTCGCCATGCCCTTATTTGTTGTAATTGTGCATTCAAGCATGAGGGTGCACCTAGGAGGTTTTTTCTTCATATTTAGAATCCTGCATTTCCGCAGCTTTTGACTGCACTGCACTGAAAAGTGAAAAAAAAATGATACAGAGAATGTAATTCAATCATAAAATGTTTACTTTAGCCCTAAATGAAGTTTGAGATGTAAATGGATGTAAATGTACTCTTTTTCTTAATTTAGATGATTTTTTCCCAAAGTGAGACGTATACAAAAATCGCAACAAAAGTCTTAAAGAGTAGTATCAAAGTCTTAAAGCGCAGGTGTCAAAGTGCGGCACCGGGGCCAAATCTGGTCCGCCGCATCATTTTGTGCGGCCCGAGAAAGTAAATCATGAGTGCCGACTTTCTGTTTTAGGATCAAATTCAAATGGTTATAGATGTACATTACATTTCCTGATTTTTCCTTTTTTAAAAACAATCATTGCAATTTTTTAACCCAATTTTTTCTTTTATGTTTTTAGTTCAAAAAGCATTTTGTAAAAGCTAAAAATAAATATATAGATATTTTCCATTTTCCACTTTAATATTGAACATAATTAAAAAATATATTTTGTTTCCATTTGAAATGAAAAACAAGATTAAAATACATTTTCCTTTACTAAGAAAAATAGCTCAAATAAACATTGCTTTAGATCCATAAAAACGGACTATTTAGGGCTTTTGATCCAGTTATTTTACTCCAATTAAAAAAAAAAAAATCTAAATCATACCTGTCAACCTCTGCCGATAACTGCCCTTATAAATGATTATGATTCCCCTTACAAACCCCCCAAAAACCTTACAAACACCGTACGAGTCGTACTGTGTTTGTAAGGTTTTTGGGGGGTTTGTAAGGGGAATCATAATCATTTATAAGGGCAGTTATCGGCAGAGGTTGACAGGTATGCTAAATATTAGATCTAAAATGGTCCGGCCCATTTGAAATGGAGTTAATGTGGCCCGCGAACCAACCCAAGTTGGACACCTTTGTCTTAAAGAGTAGTATCGAGATTAATCCTCCTGCTATAAGGCAATACACCCACCAACTTTTTAGCCTTTGCTTCATTGATCGAAGTGAGTCTTTTTTTCTTCCCTCCAAACCATCATTAACTTTCCTCTCAAGACGTACTAGTCTTCTCCAACTTGTCTTCAAAGTCTACTTCAGACACCACCGGCAACACATTCCTCTCATCCCCCAAACATGGCTTCTTTTACCTGTGTGAAATCCCAAAGCCGCTGGGAAATCCTGGCAACCCCTTCACATTTTTTCAAACTGGCGATGCGTCCTCTGCCGTCATCAACAAGGCATTTAGTGTCAGGCAGGAAGGTGGTGGACCCCAGGGGTCCCAGCTGTAGAACTCCATCGGTAGAGTAGCGGGCAAGCTGCGACCATAAGATAAGAAGTGGGATTCATTGCCACGTTCCAACACGGTTACGTCAGTTACTGCGCAAATGGGAGTCTTGAGAAACTTCAGAGACAGAAAAGCATGAAAGCAGTCGCCCATCAAGTGTCAACCCTGTCAACCAATCATCTTTTGGTAAATATGGCACCTAAACGCAACTTAAAAAGCCTAAAGAAAGGACATACAAACATGTACTGTATATGAAATTTTTAAATGACATCAAAACAATTAAAAGAAATGTACTTTGACTATTGTGAAAGAGCAATGCAATGTATTTTTTTGAGCTAATGACGCAACCAGCCGCAATACTGCTACATTTTTCTACAGTGCTGTACCCTTTACATCAATGGAAAAACAGAGTGCCTCATTGTTTAATCCATCGCATGAAAGGCTGAGCGATAATGTTGAGTCTCTATTATGCAAGGATAGAGGAGAGACTGTGTTTATTATTCATAAGAGTGCTCCCTCGTGACAAATGATACGCCAACAATACAAATGTAGGCACCTCTCTCAACTGTTTAAGCATAGAATGGTTCATGTTTAAAGGCAAAGGAGGCAAGTTTAAGGACAGAGGGCCAGCTTTGGATGGCCACATCGTTTTGCGGGGCTAGTCAAAGTACGTATAAATCATGTACATCGATTTAGGTTTCTTGCCAAATTAAATTGAAGTAATAATTCTGAAGTCCTGGTGCAGAAATGAAATAATTTAATCATCTTTTGTTTTAAAAGAATCTAAAATTAGAGCATTTTGTTTGGATTTTCTTCATTGTAAAATAAAATAATCAAAAAATATGTACAATTTCTATCGCTATTTAATTAAAAAAATAAGTGGAGAGATTTATTAAAATGTTGTTTAAAAAAAAATACAGAAAAAATGAGATTTTAACTTCTTTTTTTGAAATGAAATGAAAATTCTAACAGAACAAAAGAAAAAAAAGATAATGAGAAGTTCGTAAAAAGGAATTGAATAGTTTTTGGCTAAAGCTCTAAACAATTCATCAACCTTCAAAACAGTTATTGATGAATTGATTGATTAGAGTAGCCCTAGTTGGTAGACATAATAGCTCTCTAAAGGGGATCTATAACTTCAACGATGACTTTGACAGCCCTGCGTTAAATGATTCATAGTTTTGATATTTAGCCACTTCTCAGAGAAAGAAGTGTTACATTTACTGGAATTCAATCCAATCCAATTTTCTCCCAAAAGAACATCAATGCTATCATCAAAGTACAACTTTACCGTCACTCCTTGTTCACCGTGGGTGGTTGTGGCCTATTCGCCAGGATGATGATGATGAGTCAATATTCTTGAATCATGATGTAGGACACGTAATGCTGTCGACCTGCATCAATTTGTCTGTGGGTGGTAGCCTAAAGGTCTGTATTACAGATGGCTTGCTTCCATCCAAATTCTTGATAGAATGCTAAATTGCTCGCGCTATGGCTAGGTGTAAAAATAACCCTCCATAATTCCCCTAATACCTTTTTGCATTTCAGTCTGCCAGCTTTTTTTCATTTTATTTTATTTATTTATTTTTATAAAATAATGCATTAAAAATGGGACAATCCCAAATAATTAATGTGCACCAATTAACCGGTGTCTCTGCAATGTACAATGCTCCGTTGCTTTTCTGAGACCATGAAAGTTTTCCGTGACCGGACGTTTCGTCGACGGACACTTGGTCGATAGACACTTGGTCCCCGGACGTTTCGTCGAACGGACGTTTGGTCGCCAGACAGTTCGTCGCCGGACATTTTGTCGAACGGACAATTCGTCGCCGGATTCGCTCGCTCTCAAAATTATAATCATGAGAGATCGAGAGAGAGAGAGTTTACTGTTGAAAGCGATCAACCAGGTAATCTCTCGCTCTCAAAATTATAATCATGAGAGAGAGTTTGTAATTGAATTGACAATGTCAGAGCATTAATATCTAAAAATCCAATATCAAAATTATCGAACATGTTTTTCAATTCGTTCTGTTCTCGTGTGTGTGTGTAGACAAACTTGCCTCTTTTATACTAGTATTGTCCCAAATTAAACGCATTATCAATACGTTGCGTATTATTGGCGTTGTGCGTACATGTCGAATTGTCCGTTCGACGAAATGTCCGGCGACGAATCTGCCGACGAATTGTCCGTCGACGAAATGTCTGTTCGACAAAATGTCTGTTCGACGAACTGTCTGTTCGACGAACTGTAGTTCGACGAACTGTCCGGCGACCAAACGTCCGTTCGACCAAACGTCCGGGGACCAAGTGTCCGTCGACCAAGTGTCCGTCGACGAAACATCCGTGTACCAAGTTTTCGTATGGCAACCTAATCAGCTTCTTAATTTTCCATTAACTGCACATCACTGTTGTTTTAAAGGCACTCTGAAATACCACAAGAAGGGACTTTAAACTGAGTGCATGGCATATTTTTGACACAAAAGCATTTTAAAAAATGAACAGAAAAGGCTTCATAATGACAGTACATCCTCATTAGTCTTCAATTCTCGGCTGCCTTCGCCCCGCCCACAAATTGAAATATCAAAACAGAAAATGATGTCACACCCAGAATGTTTGTGTTCCGAAAAAGCAACGAATAACGCGTCATATACAAATGCATACCCCTGTAATCTTGACCAAAACAACGCTGAAATCACTGCATAAATACAAATTTCAAGCTCACCTGTGAAGACATGCCATGGCACGGATAGAGGATTGCTTTGTCATCGTCCTCGGCGCCCTGGTCGAGACAATAGCCACTTGCTTTGCTGTTTCTCACCTTAAAGAAACAAAGTGTTATAAAATGTAAATTAGAATTACAGTAGAAACTGAGTAAACATGACAATTTTTGTACTATTGGACAGTGATCAAAGATATCAGGAACAGAATTATAGCTATGTGCAAGTCTGTTTCATCCTTGGGTGCAATTCCCAGATGCCTGACCATGCCACATTCATCAGTTCTAACAATTATTTGCAAGCATGAACACTATAAGAACGTTCCGCTCAGAAGGACGGCTTCCATCTATAACAGGAAAATAGGCTTCCATCCCAAATGTGCGTATCAACTCAGAAAGAGCAAAATACGTAATGAAGATGCTGGCTGAAGATGGTAAGTGGGTGTCATTATCCAGAGTGAAATGATTACTGTGTAAACATTGGCTGAAAAAGCGCTCTGCCGGAAAAAAAGCCATTACTCCTCAAAAAAATAAAAAATATATAAATGAAAAAAACGGAGTGGAAGAAAGATTACATTTTGAAAATGCACACAGGGACCAATAAGTTGGAGTTTGAAGGCATACATATACTGTGATCTGACGAAATTGAAATTCAACTAGCCTGGCTATTATGTGGGTGGTTACGTTTGGAGGAAAAAGGCTGAGGAAACCATCATATTAAAATACAGGGGAGGCAACATCATGTCGGGCGGTTGTTTGGCTCCGGGACGACGAGCGCACTTGACAAAGTATAGCAGGAGAACGATGTAAAAATACTCAAGTAAGAGCTCATGACATCAGAAAAGCTTCTGTGTGAACATGTGAATTTGGAGAAAGAAAGTAGAGAAAAAAAAGACATCCAAACAAATCATATATTCTTATTTTTCAGGGATTGGGTACATTTGATTAAAGTTTCGGAATGGTCTGATTTGATTTAATCTTAGACAGAGAAAAACACAAACAAACCAAAAATGTGTCTGTTTTAATTGCATAATTGGATGAAAATAACTCAATTTCCGTGACTCATATTGGGATGCTTTGCTACTTTTTCCATTTTTGTTCCATTTTTGTGTGTGCGTTTTTCTGATGTTTCGGTACCCGGACGTTTCATTGACGGATACTTGGTCGACGGACACTTCGTCCCCGGACGTTTGGTCGAACGGACGTTTGGTCGCCGGACAGTTCGTCGAACAGACATTTTGTTGAACAGACATTTCGTCGACAGACAATTCGTCGCCAGATTCATCGCCGGACATTTCGTCGAACGGACAATTCGTCGCCGGATTCGCTCGCTCTCAAAATTATAATCATGAGAGAGAGAGAGAGAGTTTACTGTTGAAAGTGATCAACCAGGTAATCTCTCGCTCTCAAAATTATAATCAAAATTAATATCTAATATCAAAATTATCAATAAGTTGCGTATTATTGGCGTGTGTGTACATGTTATTCGTCGCCGGATTCGCTCGCTCTCGAAATTATAATCATGAGAGAGAGTTTGTCATTGACTGTTCGACGAACTGTCCGGCGACCAAACGTCCGTTCGACCAAACGTCCGGAGACGAAGTGTCCGTCGACGAAATGTCCGGTCACGGATTTTTCTGTTTCAGTCTTCAATTTGTTAGGCAAAATGCTCTTTTGGCAGTCTGATTTAGTTCGGGTTATCCCAAATATATCTCCCAATTAGGGATGTTTAAATGTTCCTTAAATCAACTGACGAATAATTCTGTGAATTTTCCATTAAATTGCTGTTGCCTCTGTCTATGAGTGGCGCACCTCTCCATTTCCTATCCATTTCTTATTACAATAGTCGCACATCTGAAGAGTGCAGCAAATTAATTTGCCTTGGATTATCCGGGATTCATCTTTCTATGCCTATTAAATCCATTGTGCGCCTTTCCCCAAAGCAATTCATTCTAGCTGAGGTTTGTGATAGGATATTATCACGCAGTGACCAGAGATTGTCACTGCCTGTTTGCCATGCTGCCACGTGGTGCCAGGCATCGAGCATCATCTTTTATTCAGCGTGATTTCAAAGCGTATCGCCTCATTTCGGGGTTGTGACATATCTATCATGTGCAGTGGTCGGGTAGGTTCCAGCCCAACGGCTTGCTTCGAATCACAGAACGTGGCACTGACAGATGTGGCTTACTTCGATCGCAGGCGATTCTTGATTCTGAATGTCAACACGGGAAATGCAGTGCCACAAAAATGGCTGTTTTCTGCCATTCTAGTATTTTAAAACATAGACAAGGGGAAGAACAGCAGACGTAACGCCCGAGACTTGAGAAACTGAGATTTTTTTTAAAGGTATTTTGGCGAGGGCAGGCCCGTTGAGGATGTGGTTAGGACATCGGCCTCACAGTTCTGGGGTCGAGGGTTCGGTTCTGACTGTGTGGAGTTTGGATGGGATTTCTCCGGGTACTCTGGATTCCTCCCACATGCCAAAAACATGCAGAATAGGCTCTAAATTGCCCCTATGTATGATTGGTTGTCCGTCTCCTTGTACCCAGTTCGGAAAATGAATGAATGAAGGAATGTTTTGGCGAGTCCTAATCTGATAATATTGCTATAATTCTGTTCTCACAATAAATCACAATGATGTACTTCAAATATAACCAGATGAGAGAGTTAGTTTTTTGCTTGCTTTGTCTTGAATTGTGCTCACAGTGGAACTAAGACGGGGACAGTCTAATTAGAGTAGGAGACTCATAACAATTTGATTAAAATTTATTGGGAGAAATTGCGTATAATCCTGTGAAGTTTTTGTACATTAAACAATATATAATTCATGTGCTATGAGTGCCTTCTGTGTGTAATTTTTCATTGAGATGAAAGCCTGCAACTACATTGGTGCCAGATCATCAAAATGCTTCAACACTCATGCAAGACAGATATTAATTATCCCTGTTGAGAAATGTATATCAATACCAAGCATTTGTTATGTAGTGTATCATTTTAGGGTATTCAGTGAATACAGTGGTGTGCCGTCAAAGCCTTCAAGGCCTTCTCTGCTGGCCTCAGAAATATCTGAATCAAAGACTGATGTTAATTATATTTTGTCCATGAATACTTATTAAATAATTCCAAATTGTCTGTTAGCTTCCTTTCATTGCTTTTCCTCCTGGTTGCACTGCTTCCAGATGTGTGTGTTTCATGTTGAAGCATTTAACCAATTACATTTCAGCCATTATTTGTTGCCAGGGTCAGAAATCTGCCTCAAGGCCTTCACAATCAGTTCCGCAGGCTCTGCTGCATTAAACAAGCGTCAAGACTGTTGCTTTAACCAATCAGATTTCGAGTTGGCAACACCAAAATGCCTTGTCGCAGGCGTGGGGATATGTCATTGCCTTCTCGCAGGCGTAGGGATACGTCATCGCTTTCACCAAATATGATTGGCTAGTCATAGAGTGGACTAGCCAGAGCTAGCAAGCTGTATCTGTAGCAAGCTGCACAAGCAAATATATTGTTGTGTTGATTTAATAGCGGTTTCGTCAACTCGCAATGGCTGAAGGAGGAGAAGAATTAGAATTTTTTGCACATTTACAGTCAAAGCCATTTTCAAGACGGACTTTTCAAGAAAAAAAGCTGGACATCATTAAGAAAGGTCGGACAACTCCAAAGCAAGCAAGCCTGTCACAACCGGGAACGAACATTTTCAGCACTAAATCGAATAAAAACGTTTACCAGAAATACGACAGGATAGGCTCGACTTTCAGCATTAGCTTCGATGGCGATAGAAAAGAAGGAGGAAAGAAAGGAGGATGGATATTGTGTACAGTTAAAAATGATTTTTGGTGAGTAAAATATGGCTATATTCCTAAATAATATTTCAATTGTATGAGGTTATTATTGATTATTTTTTATGTGTCGCAGCTGTAGCTGCAGTAGAGGTTTTATAGCCATAAAATAGTTTTTGCTGAAGGCGTCACTAGAAAATGCACGGACCGCCACTAGTAAATTTTGGCAAGTTTAATGGTCTTCGGGTATGGTCCTCACCTCGCCATATGTGATGGTGTTGTTGTAGATCCGCATCTCAGGGTAGACATGTTCAAGGTACCATCGGAAACTTCGACACTGAAGTCTTTTCCTCAGGGCCAAGCGCTCAGAAACATCGCCGAAATCCACCCCTGGGTTCTATAATGCGGGTGTTACACAAAAATGTCTTTAAGCTGCAGCTTTCCATGTTATCTGCCCTCGGTTTTGTGGTTAAATTCAGCGGAAAAATCTTATCTTGACCTACCGTATGTCACTGTAGTCAATCCATAATAATTGAAGTTTTATAGTGCAGTTTTTTTTGTGTGGCTACACAGCGGCAAGAACAAAATCGTTGCATTTTCAGGGTTAGGTTTGTTGGTATTTTTTATTCGATTTGATTCATAGAGCTGTACTTTTTGCACCGGTGACTTGGTAGAGTAGACGGCAACATGCTATTTTTATAGCAATAAATATTTTCTGTGTGTAACAGTGAGCGATAATGTTTCATTCTTGTGTTTTTGGTAACCCACAAGAGAAATGGTGCCATTTCCCATTGGTGTTTTTCTTCTGTCTTGCGTTACTAAAATTATTATTACTCTATTATGAACTGCTGTTTTGGTTGATGCTAATATGTCTGCTAAAATCCTTCACTGCCTCTCACCCAAATATGTGAATGACTAAATGGCACCATTTGGCATTCAGTTGTAATTCCCTTAATAATGATTGTAGCCATTTGTTTTTTTTTTCACAGCCAATCTCACAAGACTATTGAAGCAATTGAAAACTAATGTGTATGAAAATAAACTGATTAGACAAGAGGCCCCCCTCTCCTTTGTCCCTTTGGAGAGACAAACATTGCACTGCCTTAATTCTGCCACTAATGTGAATGTCAAGTTGAATGAATGCAAATTTGGAAACTTTATTATACCTTGCCTGCAATGACCAGCTTTGCATGTCATGACGTGAAAAGATAGAAAAAGGGCAACGAGTAGAGCGTCATGCTTACGTTCATGGGAATGTTCCAAGCCATGTAAACGTGAGATTTGTACTCGTCCATCCACACTTCAGCCGCTCGTAGGGCATTGCGCTTGGCGTAGTAATCGATGTCATTGTTGTAAGGCTTTTTGGTGCGCTCGATGTGGGCCACTCTTGCACATGGAAGAACTTCCATGCTGCCACCACATTGCCACACCTACAGAGTACATTTTCAGAGAGATTAAATTCATTGACATAATATAAATGCAAGCATACGGTAAGTTTAAAGTGAGGGAGATGCTGGTAAAATTGTCATTTGAATTTAAGTTTGTTTCCTTTGAATTGTGTATCGTTGTTTCTTGACTATAAGTCGCACTTTGTTCAAAGTTTGGCTGGGCCTGCGACTAATATTCAAGTGTGACTTATGATCTTTTTTGCTATGTTGCTTTATCAGGCTATAGTCGTCTGAAAAAAATAGGTTAACAAATACCTATTTATCCTCCATTTTAATAATAATACTCGGACATAGGCTTTGTCATCATCATTGACTCGACAAAAGCCTAATTGTCATCCTAGGAAGCTGCGTATGACGAAATTGGTATTTGTATTGGTATTGATATTTACTTTGTTACTTTTAACATGTTTGTTCTTGTTTTGTGATGAAATAAAAAAAATGGCCTTCCCAACATTCCTCTTCACTTTATATTCTTTAGCTCGTGCATTTTGTACTCAGGTGCGACTTTATGCGATGTGCCAAATTAAGTCAAATCATCAAAATATTTATATATTGTCCAACTTTACGTCTTTTTGAGTCCGTATCCGTTTTAGCTACCGCAACCAAGATGGCGCCGTTCAAGTTGCAGCCGGTGGCGGTAGCTCTGTCCACTTTTGTGTTTTTGCTGCTTTTCTGTCTTAATAATTTGATTTTGTGATTCTCAATGATCCCATTTACTTTGATTTGCTTTGTACTTTGCGCTTTGCTTTGTTGTTCTGTCTAATCACCCTCTTGCTACTGCCACGATTAAATTTCCCGAATACGGGATGAATAAAGTTATCCAATCCAATTCAATCCAATATGACGTCAACTCAATGATATTCATGAGTGAGCAAATCTTTCCAACGATAAAATATCCTCCGAATCAGAATTTACAAATATATCAACATACTTTCTGCTTGGCACAGAAACTGACATAATTCTTCCTAAAATCCTAAAAATATGTAATCCCGGAAAGTATCCATCACGCAGACTGTCCTGATGGAAAGAAAAATGAAGCATATTGTGACAACCGGGTGAACACACTCAAGGGAAGAATAACCGAGAGAGGTGACCGTGAGGATATAAAACAATCTTTCCGGGGCTGCGGCACAAGATTAAAATTGTAAAAGCGCAAAACTTAAATCCTATATTCATGAACATAAAAATTTGCCACCCCGTTGGAGAGTGTCTCATCCCAATATTCACACAGCGCTATCAGAATATGACAAAATACATTTGAAACCTTCCCCTCGTACAAAGTGCATCGCTTCCGTCACTACATAACGATCGTCACAAAGTGCCGCAGATGCTACGAGCCATTAACTTCTCACTGAACCCCAAAACGAGGCCCCCTGCCTGGAAGAACATACGACAAAAGCTGCAAAACTTTTTCGGTTTGTTTGTGTGTTGCACAGCGTGTGTGCAGCTTGTGCTCAGTTGACCATTTTAAGTTTAAATGTGTCGCAAATGTGATTTTGGGTGCTTCAGTGCCTTCTGCTTTATTCATAGTCCTCTGCTTTTTTTAGTGAGTAAACCGCGTAGTACAAGGGTGTCAAACTCGGGATGCTTCGCGGGCCGCATTAACGTCAACTCCATTTCAAGTGGGCCATTTTAGATCTAATATTTAGATTTAAAAAAAAAATTGGATTAAAAGAACTGGATCAAAAGCCCTAAATAGTCCGTTTTTAATAGATCTAAAGCAATCTTTATTTGAGCTTTTTTTCTTAGTAAGGGAAAATATATTTTAATCTTGTTTTTCATTTCTAATGGAAACAAAATATTTTTTTAAATTATGTTCAATATTAAAGTGGAAAACGGAAAATATCTATATATTTATTTTTAGATTTAAGAAAAAAATTGGATTAAAAAATTGCAATGATTGATTTTAAAAAGGGGAAATCAGGACATGTAATGTATATCTATAATCATTTGAATTTGATCCTAAAACAGAAAGTCAGCACTCATTATTTACTTTCTCGGGCCACACAAAATGATGCGGCGGGCCAGATTTGGCCCCGGGCCGGCACTTTGACACCTGTGGCGTAGTAGGTTTCGCCGCCACTCTGTCACAGTGTGGTTGTCTATCTCTTTGCACCGAAGGATTCTCGACCAATCGCAGAGGCACTTGGTCTACTGACTCTTGTAGGTCTAAAACCTGGATTTGATCGTTAGAATAAACATCTGTCTTGTGTTTGCTCGTTAAGACTCTTTTTATGTAGACCCCTGGATGATTGAAAAATGTGTAATTGGCCTTTTAGCGGTTTGCTTGCAGACACTGAAAACAAATTGGAGATCAATATCTTCATTGGAAGCTTCCAGAAAGTCACAAACTGCACCAAAAACAGAAGAAGAAAAAACACTGGACCACTGGGTAGCTGGAAGAGTATACACTGGTAAAAAAAATAATAATAATATTAATGGGGACACAGGCAGTGCACCCAAATAAAATTGATTGAATTTCCATGGCCTTCACCAGCAGCAAATGAGTTAATTTCCTTTGCTCAAGTCCTTGCTTTGACATTTTGTACAGTGCAATACAAAAGATTTTAAAGGCCAAGTAGTTGACAATATTTGCCAGATTGCAAATCATCCTGGTTTTTCTTCTGGAAATACTGTGTAGTTCTAGTGAGGAGCAGTCATAAAATCTTGAAAGTCACGGTTGCATATCATTTTATCTGTCAGGCTATTAAATGGCACTGCATAGCATTTCATAGTATAATGGAAAGTGTTTTAACTTAGGGGGTCAGTTGGACAATATGTTTATTAATAATTTGAATTCGAATAGAATGGGATTGTAAATGGTGAAACTTCCACCAGGTGAAATAGGAACAGTCCACATCAATCATTTTGCCCTCTAAAAAGATGTGTGAAGCCTACATTGTTGATTTTGGAGGGTTGACAAAAATCAAATACAATATTTACCTCCCTCTTTTGACAACCCTCCACTTAGGTGGTCCTTTGCACTACATTTGTGAAGTACATTCAGTTTTGACCCCTCATAAATTTGCAGGCTGCTTCATTAAAGCTAAGCGCCAAACGCAGGGGATTTTTATGTAGTGGAATGTCATTGTTCATTTAATTGTCACTGGGCTTGCGATTGGTTGATGGCACTCGGGCCATTTGAGTCATCAAGCTCATTGTAGCTGCAAATTCTATCAGTTTCACTAGTAGCTCCATTCAAAAGACAGAGAGGAAACAAAAGTAGATCTTATTTGAAAACTTGTATGCGTAGCCTTATATCAAAATTTTTCTTCTTATAGCCGTGATTACAGATGACAGAATTTGTGCAAATATTTACCCACGGGTTTTCTGAACGGCAAAGGGCTTCCAAGATAAAATGAGGGCAGAAGCAAGACTGTCTTTCAAGAGCTTAGAACCCAGATTTAAAAGATGAAAGGGTTGACTGAGGTCATGCAAAGTTAATATTGTACATCATCCCACCAGACATACATCTAACAGATTTGCATAAGAAATCTTGCCTACAGCAATAAACAGAGGCCCCAGGCTAGCCCAAAAGTGTAGGAGTTGACGGCAGTCAACCAAAGTTCACATTCACTACATCAAAAAGCCATTCAAACATAAATCCCTGTGTATTTTTAACCTACGTGCAGTCTCCTACCTGACACAGAATACCTAAAAATCAACTCAACTTAAAAAAGACAGCATAATTTGATTGAAAGAACCAATGGATTATTGGTATATCCCAGTCACGTCATTGTACGGAGTCAAAAAAAGAAATAAAAAGGCTGACAAGGTGGTGAAAGGACAACGGTAATGACACCGCAGACTTGAAAAATCAACTAAATACAGACTGCAGCCGCTAGCAACTTCTGCTGTTGTTCACGCTGTGCTAGATTGATGCATTTTTCTCTGGCGTCCGTGAGAAATAGAAGCCTAGTATGACTGAGGGGGCGGATCCGTGGCGAAGCCATACGGAGACTGGAATCAGAAACATTGATTATAATAATTGCGCATTTGATCCGGTTGCCGTGCTGGAGCCGAGCGCAGCTGTTCTGCATTCTGTGGAGTTTAGCCTTAAGGTGGCTTGCCTAACGTGCCGAGGCCGTTCTCGCCAAAGTTTCCGAGCAACGGCAGCAGAATTTTGCTCCCCGTTGACCTTCTGCGTAGTTTTAGAAACACTTCGGAACAGCTGGTCAGATGACCTGAGAACGCGATTGGGAAGTTTGCAAGAGCATTTAGTGAATGAAAAGGTGAACAAGTTGGTTAACATTGTACAATTTGTGGCATTCTCTACAATTCTATAGGTACCATTTCAGATCAGCAACAAAATTATTATTATTATTATGATTACTAGTTCCATCAGTGCCACCATAAAAATTCTTTGTTTTACTGTGATTACAACTTAAAACAATTATATAAGCTATGAAGCATGTTGACAGAATAAATACTAAATTTCCACACAGGAATTCTATTTTTGTTTGAAGATAATTAATTTCAGTTAGTGGCATTGTCTATAAAATGATCATTAATTAGCTGCAGGAGGAAACCAATATATATATATATATATATATATATATATATATATATATATATATATAAATATATATATATATACACATATATATATACACATATACATATATATGTGTATATATATGTATATATGCATGTGCGTATATATATATACATACATATACATATATATATATATATACACACATACACACATACACATATATATACACATATACATACATATATACACATATATACATATATACACATATAATCCTTATAATCCAGTGTGCTTTATATATGGAAAAAAAATAAAATGTGTCATTCGTTGAAGGTGCGCCTTATAATGTGGTGAGCCTTATAGTCGTGAAAATACGGTATATATATATACATACATATACATAAGTACCCCTTATATACCCTTTGTCTGGTAAAGTCATTTTACATTTTCAGCACGACTCAGAGACATCAGACAGAGGTAATTATATGTCCTAATTAAGCGATGCTTGAAGGCAGTACGCTGAGTAATAAAGAGACAGTATGAGAAAGATCAGGCGAGCTCGGCTTCTGAAAAGTAACTATTGATGATGATGATAATGCCCGCAGAGAGGACGTCCCCTTGCGCAGCACATATTTAAGTGGGAGGATCTTGGCGGAGGTTATGATGAAGTACCCCTTTTATATTAGGAAGAGGAGAGCTGACAAGGTCTGTCCAATTATCTCTGGCCTTAAGCCTTAATCAGTGAGTCTGATGTGTCCAGACATAAAAGGTGACCATCCATAGATTCCCCAATTCTACAAACCACAATTAATAACTGTTAAACTCTAAGCAAAATGTGTTGCACTGCACTCAACAAACTGAAGGGTTCTACGCCGCTAGGATAAGCCAAACTGCATATTTCAAGATTAGCCGTTCATTATAGCCAGCCGAAGGCGTACATGTCAATAATCATGCAGTCTAATTACTTTCTGGATAACCTCACACCTTTAAAACTGGATGGATTATCTTGACCAATGAAAAATGCTCACTAACAGATTTAGACAGATGTGCAAACTATTGGAGCAAAATCGCTCATCGTGTTTAAGAAAAAAATATATAAACATTTTACATAATTGATATGATTTCATGTAGCGCAAGGGTGTCAGACTCGGGTTGATTCGCGGGCCGCATTAACGTCACCTCGATTTTATGTGGGCCAGACCATTTTAGATATAATATTTAGATGTTTTTTTAATAAATGGATTAAAAGAACTGGATTAAAATCCCTGAATATTCAGTTTTTATAGATCTAAAACAATGTTTATTTTAGCTTTTTTATATTTTTAGATTTTACCAAATTATTTTTGAACTAAAAACACAGAAAAAAATGATTAAAAAATAGCAGTTATTGATTTTAAAAGGGGGAAATAAGGAAATATAATATACATCTATAGCTATCATTTTAATTTGATCCTAAAACAGAAAGTCGGCACTCATGATTTACTTTCTCGGGCCACACAAAATGATGCGGCGGGCCAGATTTGGCCCCCGGGCCACCACTTTGACACCTGTGATGTAGCGTGATGAAATGTATTAAATATATATTACTATGTGGATGGCAACCAATTACAGGTGTACTCCATGTCCCGCCTAGAATAAGATAGCCTTCAGCACACCTGCTGTTAGGGTGTTTGTCTTGTCTGTTATTATAATTATTTTGTTCCTGGCCTTGTCTGAGTTCTTGTCCTTTGTATATTTTTGTTGTTGGCCTTGCTCCTCATATTCACCTGGACTTAACGTACATTTTCTGTTCTCCTTTAACAATCTTTACATGATCCTGCAATTACTTTGGAGTTTTTGTTCACTTTCTATGTCACCTTAGCTGCCCCATACAATAAAGATCTGAACTCAAGCGTACAGTAATAAACATTGGCCTAACTAAAACTCAGTCCATTAAGCTGGAACAGATTGATCCGGCTACTAAATAATGCACGAATTCAAAAAGACAAAAAGGCTGGATCAATATCAAATACTACTACTACATCAGTGGAGGGCCGATGATTTTACCCATGTTGGTCCTCAACACGCGCAGTGAGGAAAAAAATCAATTGAGCTTCATGAAAAAGTTACTTGAGAAGAGCAGAGATCTTAACTGGATGTCCAGATAAAGCTCAAAATAATAGAGCCATTAATTAGGCTTTTTTTTCTCATTGTCTTGAGATCATAGCCAATAAGAGACCTGGTAATAGCGGGGTCCAAATTGTAGTAGATGAAATCCCTCAGCAAAGTTAATGTATACACTGTACGGAGGGGTCGATATTATAGTAAAGTCAGCATTGGTTACACAAATAATTACGAGTTGAATCCATGAAATTGCTCCAATAATTGCTGGTGCCTGTGAGACTCTTAGCGTTTAATTAAATGGAATTTGTCCACATCCAAAAGATTTGTTATCAGCTTTTGTAATTTCCTTGTTGGAAGTGACTCACATATGGTCAGCGACAACAGTCATTTGCTTCTAGATGTGCTGTGTGCGGTAGGCTGTGATTTCGACCCTGCCAAAGTGGCTGGTGTCCACAGATGGCCGGGGTTTATTGCCGCCTCAGAGCAACACACTTGTCCTTCACAAGGTCGCCGCTCTTGCTGCAAGAAGCTGCAGACTGGACGGGTTCAAGGCCAGAGCTATAATCATCAGCACTCCTGATTGAGCACGGCTAAAATATTCAGCTCAATTATTCAGGATCACGCTTTCTAACAACAATTTTCAAATAGATTTGAATGTATATTATTCTGACACTAAAAGTGGCAAGCAACAGCGTTATCTTGCATCGCAGTGGAAACAATTTCCTAATTAAATGAAAAAAATACAATTATTTTTCTTCCAAGGTCAAATAGCTGAAAAAAAACCTCAATATATTTTTTTTCGCTATAACATTTTGTTTATTATTAGAGGTCAAGGAAATTTGCTGTTTGCATACTTTCCATCAATGCATGTTTGTTCGTCTCTAAGTTACAAATTAAATGCAACACATGGTCAAGTAGATGTTGATATGCAATGGAAGCTAGTCTTTTGCGTCTGAATAGGTCCAATTTAAGGAGAAGAATGAAAAACATGAATTACTGAATCCACTAAACAAGACTCCTGTAGAATCTTGATGCAAATAAAAATAAGAGAGGGGTTTTTAGGGTTAATTAAAGAAGGGTTGAAACGCATCAGTGGTGCAAATGCTCTGAGTATGATCCACTACAACCTCCAGGCTACTGAGGGACTGTGTGGTAACTTCAGTCTCAGTCTGCAGAAGGTCCACACTTTGTGGACTTCCCATTGTGGCTCCAGTTTTTGAACTAGGTCTACAATGTCTTGTGTGTCTGTCTTGCTACTGCAAACAAGAAATTTCCCAAATACGGGATGAAATAAAGTTCTAATCTAATCTACAAAACCACATCAGACTCAAAAACTAGGTACTTCAAAAAGGAGCACCGTTGGTGCATTGCTTGAAGAAATGTTTGCAAATTTACAGTGGTCATAGCAATTTTTGCACCATCTGGTAAAAATACTTTATATGATAGCTCAGTGCAGGAAAAGGACGATGCAGAGTAACACAATTTAACTACCGAACTAAAAACGAAATATTGTTATTAAATACATCACTTGATGAAGTACTGACACAAAGTATTGTCGCAGGGTGAGGTGGAATTGAATAAAATACAGATACGAGAAATTATATCACGACCATTATGCCATTTTTCCAATTGAAAAACAAATATTCAACCCTATACAAAACAAACAAATCTTTTATTTTCATGATTAAAACAGAAAACAAGAGAGACCTATATTTTGCATTACCAAATGTGTCAGACAACACGTAATCCTCCCAAGTGTAAAAAACAAGGCTAAAGATCCAGGAGAGCAAAGGAAAGCGTAATTACAGTTTGTCTCATTGCTCTCTTGTTGGTAGAAGTGTTAGTCTTTAATTATCTCCCTTCACAAGGAGAGCATACACAAGGACCAGACGTTCCAAGGACAATCAAGAGATAGTTGTGAAGGTTCATGCATTCATTTTATGAAGCGCTTATCCTCACAAGGGTGCTGGAGCCTATCCCAGCTAACTACAGTCACCAGGCGGTGAATACCTTGAATCGGTGGCCAGTCAATCCTGCGATTGGCAGTAGTTTTGAAGGTTGAATTGTGAATTTAAAAATAAACAGAATCTTTGTTCCATTGCTTTTATTGTTATTTGTGGCCCCCCAAAGGAAACTGACTAGCACATCCTATTTCCTGGTTTCCTTTTGAGAATAAAACAGATTTCAGAGCACAGCTTGAATTCTTTTGATGTAAACCCAATGTTTAAAGTAAAGCTATAGTGATTCAAATTAGCATTCGACTTTGGAAAGTGGATGTTTAGGCTGTCCTTGTCGCAATGTCGTTAAACTAAAGATCCAAAAAACAACACGATTATATATCCTTGCTTTTTAAAAAGAAAAAAATCTCATTTCATTTATGTCTTATGTGCATGAATTGTATTGTAGAGTCAATGAGCATTATTGAAGTGTTCCAAGGTCTGTTTGAGATCAGCAATAATACCTCTACCATTGGGGAAATTAGAAACAAAAGGTCTCGAACTCATAAGAAGCGACATCATCCAAATTCATTAGCAGCTAATATCACATTGACCTTTCTGTTAGAAGCATTATTTCTGTCCCTAACCTTTTTGTTTTTGCTTGGCTTTCCCATTTAAACCGAGCACACATTTCCCTTTTCCCGTCTTAATGTTTACTACAAACATTGCATTTGACTCCCTCATGAACCCAACACAATTGAGGACAGACAATCCTATTGACTCACACAGAGGCCTCCCTGTTCCAAGAACAGAAGCAGCAGCCAACTATAAATTATAAATGGCATGTAACCTTTCTGTCTGGACCCTGTCTTTTTCGTCAGCCCCCCCGTAGTCATCTAGCATTTCTGCAGACTCGGTTATTGCGAGCTACTCTGACTAATTGCTTAACTTGTTCTTGTCAATCAAGCCTATCCCAGATGGCACATCTCATCGTGGAGGTAACGCCATTCCCTCATCAGAAGACCATATTTCTTCTCTTAGTTGCCATGTTCTGAATCAAATTGATGCACGTAGATCTAGTCAAGCTTATTTAATCCCCTGAGTTCTAATTTCTCACAGTCAGGACACACGAGAAGAGGTAATTGCGTTTGGGTTGCCAACAGAAATCTAATTTAAGCAATAAATATGCATATTTATATGTAATATGTAATCATTTACAAAATTCAGGGGTGTCAGACTCGGGTTGGTTCGCGGGCCGCGTTAATGTCAACTTGATTTCATGTGGGCCGGACCATTTTAGATATAATATTTAGATTTTTTTAAATAAATGAATTAAACGCCCTGAATATTCATTTTTTATAGATCTAAAACAATGTTTATTTTAGATTTTTTTAAATATATTTTTAGATTTTACAAAATGATTTTTGAACTAAAAACACAGAAAAAATGGATTAAAAAATTACAATTATTGATTTAAAAAGGGGGGAAATCAGGAAATTTAATATACATCTATACTCTTCATTTTAATTTGATCCCAAAACAGAAAGTCAGCATTCATGATTTACTTTCCCAGGCCACACAAAGTGATGCGGCGGGCCAGATTTGGCCCCCGGGCCGCCACTTTGACACTTATGATTTACATAGTTTATCGCATTGGCCAAAAAAACTATCATCATCCTGTATCACATCCTTTAATAAGATGATGTCATCTTCCTTCTAAATTCCGATTCAGTTATCGTCAGATACATAAAAGTGTCTTTACTGCATGAAAATATATGGTGAGCACTGGGATGCCAAATAATGCATCAAATTGAGTTATAGATGTAACTATAGAGCACTAACAATCAGAGAGACTGGCTAAAATGCTGCATTATATCTACGTTGTTCACGGTATGAGACATTCTAATTGATGGAGCGGAATTTCGACTCAAATGTGGAATAATGATGGTCTCTGAATTTGTAATCGAACACCATAAACATTGTTGGTTTCACTGAGATTTGTGAAGCACACTCATTTTTCACAGGCATTTTGTAAATGGGGGGTGATATAGTAATGCAGATGCCATCTGAAGATTCTCACTTGGATAAATGGGATGTTTAAGGTTTAGCATGTTAGCCTTTTCACATGTAAAAGGTTTAGGTGAGCATTTAAAGTCACAATGGATCCACCAGGTTTAGGCGAATTTTGATGATTTTAATGAGCAAACCAGCAAACCAATTTTTCAATCATTTGGCTTGCATGAAGCGTTAAATTCAACTCCAAAAGAGCCTTTAGGTTGGCTGTGAATTTGCATAAAAAGGATTTATTTTCCCTGTGCACTTCAATTTGAAAAATTCTAACCCTGCACATTTTAATCATAGTTTCTGTTGATGCCGCTGGGCTTTTGGATCTGGCGCCCGTAGGCTGCGAAGCATGGGAAATGTATTCGCAAAAGCTGTGGCAAATATAAACAGAATATTTTACAAGTCAAAGCATAATTAATTATATAAATATTACCTATTTAAATATTACATTTGTCTTTCAGATTCGTTTTTACATTTTTTTTCTCCAATTCAAATAGAACATTTTCTTGCTTTTTCTTAATACAATCTCCAGGAGTGATTTCATTTCAAGCCATTTGTGTAATATAGTCAAGACATTACCCGCATGCCGAGCTCAATGTTCTCTCCTCCGTAGACTTCCATACCAGGATCCAACAGACCAATCTGTCCAAAGTATTCACGGTCTACCACAAAAGAGCAGCCAATCATGGCTGGAGTTCTGGAAAAAGAGAGAGGACAGCATCGTTAGTGTATCATGCATAAACGAATACTTTGGCCGCCATTAATCGATTTTGGCAGTGCCCGTAAAGCTACTTCTTGGCATAAAAAGTACTATTAAATTAGACATAGTAGATCACTACTATGTTGGTTGTTTCATTTTCCCCACCATTCCCTTAAAATAAATATCTTTTCCCCTCTATTTTTTCCCACTTTCAACATGTTGATAAGATCCTACATTGTATGAAAAATAGCCATGCCTAGTACCGTATATTCCACACTATAAGGCGCATCTACAATGAACGGCCCATCTTAAAAATTAGTTTCGTATATCAAAAAAAAAATCAAAAGCCTTTATTGTCATCATACACATCTGCGTATAAAGAAATTGATGAGAAAACAAAACACCAAACTGGAGAGCAAAGAGCCGCTGCACCCGTGCGTGCCGCCATCTTGGGTCAACTACATCTAAGGCGCACTGGATTAGAAAATGCAGTAGTGGTAGTTGAGGATTGTGTTTTACATCTTCTAGAGCACATGTGTCAAAGTGGCGGCCCGGGGGCCAAATCTGGCCCGCCTTATCATTTTGTGTGGCCCGGGAAAGTAAATCATTAGTGCCGACTTTCTGTTTTAGCATCAAATTAAAATGAAGAGTATTGATGTATATAACATTTCCTGATTTTCCCCCTTTTAAATCAATAATTGTAATTTTTTTAATCATTTTTTTCTTTGTTTTTAGTTCAAAAATCATTTTGTAAAATCTAAAAATATATTTAAAAAAGCTAAAATAAACATTGTTTTAGATCTATAAAAAAATGAATATTCAGGGCTTTTAATCCAGTTCTTTTAATCCATTTATTAAAAAAAATCTAAATATTATATCTAAAATGGTCCGCGGCCCACATGAAATCGAGTTGAAATTAACGCGGCCCGCGAACCAACCCGAGTCTGACACCCCTGCTCTAGATGGAGCTGTAATAATAGTAGTAGTGGGGTGTTATATATATTGAATAGATGGAGCTGTTCTGAAGGGAATTCCATACAATGAGTAACCAATATTGATACATATACAAGGTGTACACTAAAGTCTTTTAGTTGCGCCTTATAGTGCGGAAATACAGTAATTTATATTGGGTGGAATGGCTATAAATCTTTCTGTTTCATTGCCATTTAC
Source organism: Stigmatopora argus (assembly GCF_051989625.1). Classification (NCBI taxonomy): domain Eukaryota; kingdom Metazoa; phylum Chordata; class Actinopteri; order Syngnathiformes; family Syngnathidae; genus Stigmatopora; species Stigmatopora argus. The sequence goes on from NC_135391.1 coordinate 4,777,789, forward strand.
AGCTCTAATGTCCAATACATTAGTCTAGACTAGTCAAAATGCCAAAATGGAGTGGTTTTCTATCACTGTCAACAGCAGCCAATGAGTTAAATGATGTCCTATAAACAGTTAATTGCACAATTGCACTTCTCAAAGTGACACAACCTGAAAATGACCTTGGAAAACATCCTTCACAAAAGTAGGGGGCTCAACGCTAGCAGATCTTCCGTCCGAGGTCTCCTTTAATATTATCATCCAGGCCAAGTCCGTTCTTGAGTGGTCTAGGACAAAGACGCGTAAAAAGCACTCTATTCTGTCAGTGTACGCAAGGGTTATTTTTCTCTAAAGTGGCTCGCTACATTCTTTTTTTTCTTTTTCTGTAAAGATGCCGCAAGTAAGTTCACCGTATCAGATCTTGCATGCCTACACACGGCTGCCAATTCAGTCATGAAAGAGAAATCCCAATGGTTTTTCTTTATGATTCACTGAAGGAACATTAAGAAGGTTCAGTGCGCAATTTGCTATGAATCACAAAGTGAAAGGTGCTTGTACTTGGAGTACGTATACCACAGTCACATTAAAGAAAAATGGTAAGAAAACGAAATGAACAAAAACTAAATTTCATTTGCATTTTATGCTGGCATGATCATTTTCAAGTGTAGGCCATCAGAAACAAAATAATCATTGGAGAAAATGTGAATTAAATGACACTGCTCATCTTTTTTCATCTCAACTCCAAATGATATTTTAATGTAGACTACTTTTTCCAAACATCAGTATGGATTTATACTATCACATATTTTACTTTGTTTTCATTGTTTTGAGCACAAGAACCGTCAGATAGTTAAAAAAAACTCCTACATGACCTATTTCATCATGAATTTATCCTTATCTGAGATCCCAAAAATGAATACACTGAACGATCCATACAATGTGATAACTTCATCGCAATTTTTGTACTTTCTTTTGTATTTTCTTGCCTTTTTTGGTGATCAAATAGACAGAAAGGGCACTCGGAACGAGTTTTAAATGGCCACCTAGCTTCTGTTGTTGCGGAACAAGGGGGTCAATGATTTCCAATAGAAATCCACACAGCCGAAACACTTTACCCTTGAGGCAATCTGTACATAAGCAGCAAACTACCAATAAACTAACATGGGCCACTTCTGCCGGGCCCACGGCTCTCATCTTATCTGACACGGGTACAGATGTTGAAGTAAAACAACATAACGACAACCATTGACACTCTTCAGACTACTAATAATACACGAGACAAGAGCTCTCCAAAAAAATCATTATAGCAGCAACAAAAATTCTTCTTTTTTCAGAAAGTACTATTATGCATGAAAACTCATTAAAAAGACAGCCTTTAATGACATAATTAATAAATGACTCACTATATATTACTTTATTCTAATTATACCAACTGTGAATATAGCCTAATTTCAATATACCTTAAATAATAAGTTAACTTGTTTTCAGTTTCTAATTAATTAAATCAGGCGGCCCGGTGGATGAGTGGTTAACGCAAAGACTCCACAGTTCTGGGATCGAGGGTTCGATCCCGACCTTCCTGTGTGGAGTGTGCATGTTCTCCCTAGGCTTGTGTAGGTTTTCTCTGGGTAAAAACATAAGCCGTAGACTGGTTGATCCCTCTAAATCTCCCCTAGGCATAATTGGTCATCTGTCTCTGTATGCCCTGTGATTGGCTGGCCACCATTTTAGAGTGTCCGGCCTTATCTAGTGCCCATAGTTGGCGGAATTTGGCTCCAGCACCCCCCGCGAGGATAAGCGATAGGGAAAATGAATGAATTTCCTGAAGTATAGATGACCAATTATAGGATTCTACCTCAATGTGATCCAAGCGGGGTCCTGGATGCCCCCCAAGTACATAAATGATGCAGTATTGTTGTGGCCTTGTCATTCTGCATACAAATGAAAGCATTTATAGGGATAAGTAGAACGCTTTCAATTGGAATATTTATTTGTGTATTTGGGTGGCACCTCCTAGATTAATGATAAATAGAGTGCACTCATACAGACAGCACTTTATCTACAATATGACAGTGTCTAAACCCTATTATGAACAATTCACGTATTCATTTAGGGCAAGGGTGTCGGACTCGGGTTGGTTCGGGGGTTGCTTTAACGTCAACTCGATTTCACGTGGGCCGGACCATTTTAGATATAATATTTAGGTTTTTTTTTAATAAAGGGTTTAATTGAACTGGATTAAAGGGCCTGAATATTCAATTTTTTTATAGATCTAAAACAATGTTTATTTTAGCTTTTTAAAATATATTTCTCGATTTTACAAAATGATTTTTGAACTAAAAACAGAAAAAAACTGATTAAAAAATTACAATTATCAATTTAAAAGGGGAAAATCAGGAAAATTCAATATACATCTATACTCTTCATTTTAATGTGATCCTAAAACAGAAAGTCAACACTCATGATTTACTTTCTCGGGCCGCACAAAATGATGCGGCGGGCCAGATTTGGCCCCCAGGACGCCACTTTGACACCTGTGATTTAGGGTGAACCGTCTTGCACGAGAACTCTGACAGAGGTGGTATTTCAACTGACCACCGTTTGGTCACTCAAACAGCTGCTCTACCCAATGAAGCCCCCCCATCCACACATCAACCTAAACAGGACCTTTCCCTGACGGATAGCCACATGAATAAGTCAACTGGAGTTATCCATATTTCATCAAACATCATCATCTATTATGGATGTTGTTCACTGGTTGGAGTGCTCACCTGATAGGAGCTGTCTCATCGCCCTTGTCCAGCCACTCCTGCGGAGGAATGATGTACATACACCACAGCCCCCAATTGTAGCCGTGGGCAGCGTTGGCGTACTGCTGCACTTCAAATGTGTTATATTTGATGTTGTCGATGGCAGGTAAAATGATGCGGGTGTGATCCTCTTTCATTCGGGTGAGAATAGGTTCAGCCCTTTGATAGAAAAGAGAGGAAAAAATGAATGACAGATTAATGAACAAATGCTGGTCTGGTAAAAATAAAGAATGAGTTGTTAAATAGGTCAGCAGAATTAGAATGTTTGTCAAAAATTGACTATGAATTGACAAACACGGTACTAGAAACCTACTCACAAACATCTTTTGCAAATGATAACCTTTAGTTACACATAGTTACAAGTTAGACAGTACAGTCGCAAAGGCCGCAGAACAACAAAGCAAAAGCACAAAGTACAAAGCAAAGCAAAGTAAATGGGATCATTAAGAATCACCAAATCAAATCATTATGACAGAAAAGCAGCAAAAACACAAGACGGACAAGAGTGGACGGAGCTGCTACCACCACCGGCTGCCACTTGAACGGCGCCATCTTGGTTGCGGTAGCAAAAACGGATACAAACTCAAGAAAAAGACGTTGTAAAGTTGGATAAACCTGGAAGATAAATGAACTTTTTTTTCCACATATCTTTGTTAAAATAAGTTATTCCAGTTTTTTGTTCCATATTAAGATGGAATCGACAGTTTTATTGAATCCACCAATTGATACTGAGACTATTTACACACAGCTGCCTTTTTCATCTCACATTTCATTTTCAGCCAATTTAGTTTTTGCTCAATTCTCCGCAGTGATATACTCCGGCAAACCGGCACAATTTAACATCAAAACAACTGACAAATTTTCCTCACAGTTGATAATGTGAGTCTTGCAAAAATCATTTTCCGTAAGTGAACCACAGAAACCGATTTGGAATGCGCTAACTCATGATAAAAAAATGTCAAGATTATCCCAAGGCTGACTAAGAAAGCAACTTGGATGTATTTATTTATTTATTTTCTCCATCTTCCTCACCCAAACAGGATTATTTTACTCACCACCATCCTACTGCCACCTGCACCTCATTTTCTGGCAGTTTTAAACCTGTTGCTCTTCCCGATCCAAATTTCTGCATCTACTTCAAGACCCACGTTTGGCATTCTCCTCAATCCCCTCGTAGAGTCCTGGGTCCTTTTGTCATATAACAAATTAACCACGTCAAGTCTTGATGTCTTCATGTTACCGCGAAGAGATTGCTTCTGGTAGTCTACATTTGCACACTGGTTCTCATGCTTGGAGATGATATCTACCATATCTTCCGTGACCGGACGTTTGGTCGAACGGACGTTTGGTCGCCGGGTTCACTCGCTGTCAAATTATTACAGAGAGTTTACTGTTGCTATTTTGATATTAGATATTTAGATATTAAATTCACTCTCTCTCTCATGATCATAATTTTGAGAGCTGGTTTCAACAGTAACAACCGGGCGACCAAACGTCCGTTCGACCAAACGTCCGTTCGACCAAACGTCCGTTCGACCAAACGTCCGTTCGACCAAACGTCCGTTCGACCAAACGTCCGTTCGACCAAACGTCCGTTCGACCAAACGTCCGTTCGACCAAACGTCCGTTCGACCAAACGTCCGTTCGACCAAACGTCCGTTCGACCAAACGTCCGTTCGACCAAACGTCCGTTCGACCAAACGTCCGTTCGACCAAACGTCCGTTCGACCAAATGTCCGGTCGACCAAACGTCCGATTGACCAAACGTCCGATTGACCAAACGTCCGGTCGACCAAACGTCCGGTCGACCAAACGTCCGGTCGACCAAACGTCCGTTCGACCAAACGTCCGTTCGACCAAACGTCCGTTCGACCAAACGTCCGTTCGACCAAACGTCCGTTCGACCAAACGTCCGTTCGACCAAACGTCCGTTCGACCAAACGTCCGTTCGACCAAACGTCCGTTCGACCAAACGTCCGTTCGACCAAACGTCCGTTCGACCAAATGTCCGGTCGACCAAACGTCCGATTGACCAAACGTCCGGGGACCAAACGTCTTTCGACGAAACATCCGAGTACCATATTTTCAAAGCGAGTCCTAGTACACTCAGGGTGTCATGTGATATACTTCTAAATTTATAAAAGGAGGCTGCAATTACACTGTGATAAATGCGTCTCTGAAGGATATTCCCACACTTCCAGTTTCTCTGCATCTTTCCGCCCAGTGCCTCTGTTCACCTGGATTTCTGTGGTCTCTCTCTCGCCTCATCTCCTCTACAGTAGAACCCATTTGTCTTTCTCCAGTAAAAGTAGTCCTTTCCATATGGGGGAAGGTTTTGAAGTACAACTACAACAGAGCAGTATAAAACACAACTGCACATGATACAAAAAGCTATTCTGGATCGTGGATGAATGATTTATAATAAAGTTCGTATAAGATAACAATAAAGCTATTAGAGCTGTCTCAGCTCCACCGAAGACAGAAAAAGACATTTATTATTCATCAGCCAAAGTATTAATGCCATTTTCTCCTCGTTAGGAGAAATAGCATTTTGGGATTTAATATTTTTGAATTTTGAATATGACTATCGTTTACTTTCTGTGGCTCCAGAGCCAATTGAGGCTTTTTTCAGCCTTTTGCTTTGAATTTGAATTATTTCTGTTAACAACTTAGGCATCAGATTTTGACTAGATTGGACATTTGACCCTGTCAAACGCAGAATATGTGGTAATGAGCTGTTGAACTATTTGAGACATTTGACTCATGGTTCTAGTTTAACATGAACTTCCCAACGATGAATAATACTGAGCTTTTTATTGAGACTCAGTGAGATGTTCAAGACAGAATTTACCCAAACTGCTGAGCTGTATGGCAGCTTCTTGCAATCCAAGTAAATTCATGTACACTATAAAAAAGAGTACATCTCTACTGTGACCTTGGAGAGGCATGAACATTATTTATTATTTCCTATTTACTACCAGATCGTAAATAAATACTTGGTGAAAAATAATAGGAAATGTGGTTCCGAACATTTGGGGCACCCGTTTAACCAAATGGAGTCAGCACTCAAGCAGAAAAGACATCTATTCAAAGCAGTGGCGGTCCGTGCATTTTCTCGTAGCGCCTTCAACAAGTAAAATCCACTTCCTAGCAGCATTTAATGATTAAATACGAATACTGGAGCTTTTCAGACATTACAACCGGGCCAGGGGGGTGATTTCCCCGTGAGAAGACAGCGATGGACGTCAATGGCGAAATGGCAAAAATTGCACTAAAATGGGGGTAAAATCAACTTCCTAGCAGCATTTAGTGATTAAATACAAACACTGGAGCTTAAATACAAACACTGGAACTTTTCAGATATCAGAACCGGGCCCACAATTGAAATATTATTTAGGAATATAGCCATATTTTACTCACCAAAAATCATTTTTAACTGTACACAATATCCATCCTCCTTTCTTTCTTCCTTCTTTTCTATCGCCATCGAAGCTAATGCTGAAAGTCAAGCCTGTCCTGTCGTATTTCTGGCATAGTTGAAAATGGCTTTAAAGCAACACAACAATATATTTGCTTGTGCAGCTCGCTCCAGATACAGTTTGGTAGCTCTGGCTAATCACTAGCCAATCATAGTTGGTGAAAGCGAAGACGTATCCCTACGCCTGCGACAAGGCATTGTGGTGTTGCCAACTCGAAATCTGATTGGTTAAAGCAACAGTCTTATTGACGCTTGTTTAATGCAGCAGAGCCTGCAGAACTGATTGTGAAGGCCTTGAGGCAGATTTCTACCCCCCTGGCAACAAATAATGGCTGAAATGTGATTGGTTAAATGCTTCAATATGAAAAGACACATCTGGAATCAGTGCAACCAGGGGGAAAAGCAATGAAAGGAAGCTAACAGACAATTTGGAATTATTTCATAAGTATTGATGGACAAAATATAATATATGATTCAGATATTTCTTAGGCCAGCAGAGAAGGCCTTGAAGGCCCTGACGGCCCGCCACTGGTTCAAAGTTACCGACATATTTTTGTTATTTCTCCGATAAAAATAAGGAAAGGAGATATTTGCGCGAACCTAAAAAATGCAACTGCTCATTTTTTGGACTTATTGTTATGAGGTTAGAAAGCACACCTTCTCGCATGCACAAGAACCCAAACAACCCCTAAAACAAGAAGCTACTTTCTAACCAGAAGGACCCATGAGGACGTGATATTAGATAGGAAATGAGGACACATACAAATTGAATGGCGTCTGCATGTGTCATTCCCTTCTTTTTATATTCCGTCTTATCTGCACAAAGATGAGAGGCATATCCATTCAAAGCAGGCAGAATCACACTGCGATCCATTATGCTGTGTTTCTATGATAAATAACCAGAGATTGTGAAAATGTGCCAACACTTGCGCTTATTTTTTTCTCACCTTGCAATTCCATTTTAATGGCCCGTTTCATGCTATCGATGTACATTTATTGTCTCCTCACGGCATATTTGTATTGCAGGAACAAGGACACTAATGTATTGTTGCCACAGATCCACAGCCAAACTAGCCTTTTTAATATGATAATATATTAAAAAATGCCCCCGCAATTATATTTTAGTGCCATTTTGTCCATTAATTCCATTATTTTCTAAGCTAACATGGATTGTTCCTTACAAACTAGCTTTTAATGCAAAATTACAACAAATTCAATCACTCTAAAATGAGGAATGATCAAATAATGGAATTAAAACAGTTTAAAATATTCCTTAAAATCAATGGGGCTGCCGGTGTCTTAAATTATAACCCTTTAATTCCACCATGAGCTAAATGAAGCAGAACATGTGAGCAGCCATGCAAGAAGAGATTCAATTTTGCCATTTGAGGTTTTCACTCCCGTCTTAAAAGATTTATATGACAGAGTATCCTGCCATCCAATCACTGTACCGCTTATATTCACGGATATTGTAGATGTCTTGATGATGAAACAGTTAATTATTAAATGATGCAATTCTATCCAGTCATATTTCAGAGAATTTGGCTGTTTGCAGAGACAAGCAAAAAGATGACCTGAAATAGCTTGCGTGCATTTTCATCGCAAATTATCTTGATAAGGACATCAAAGGTTATGAAAAGGAAAAAAAAACATGAGTCATTTTATAAGATGGCCCAAAAAAGTTGCCTACCTATTTCAAATATTGTATAATACATAATTCAAAGCCAACCAAACCTTGACTAACTGAACCAACTTCAAAAACAGTTCGTACACTTTTCCCCTGCCTGTCAGGTTTATAAATTATTGGATTGCATATTCATTGTGGGTGACATAACAGAACAAGATTCAAAGAAAGTAAAAGTTTGAAAAGAGAATATTAATGTGGTGACAGGGTTTGTTTTTTTCCGTTGTGAGTTAGTGACACATGAAAAGCTATTTCAGCACTCTCCGATTCTATTCCATTCTCTTTGTACATTTGCTGAAGCTGTGACTGATTGGATAAAGGTTCACAGATTTTGTCTTTTTGTTATTTCTTTTTAAAAGCAGGTATGAAGGTTGTTGTAATTTGTTGTATGTACAGGAATATGGTATTTTTAATAAAGCGCTGGTGGAGTAGTGGGACATGAAGTTGCCTTTTGTACACTGAAAGGTCCATTAAGTTGGGTAATATGTGTATAATATTCTATTCTATTCGTTCAAATTTGCTATGAAGAAGTACATTCATGGATAAATACAGTAGTTCCTCGATTTTCGCAGTTAATACGTTCCATAACCACCCGTATTAAGTGAATTTGCGTGAAGTAGGAACCATGTTTATAGTATAGCAAGGGTGTCAAACTCGGGTTGGTTCGCGGGGCGCAATAACATCAACTCGATTTCATGTGGGCCGGACCATTTTAGATATAATATTTAGATTTTTTTTTTAATTGGATTATAAGAACTGGATCAAAAGCCCTAAATATTCAGTTTTTTATAGATATAAAACTGTTTATTTGAACTTATTTTTCTTAGTAAGGGAAAACATCTAATAATCATTTGTTATTCATTTCAAATGGAAACATTTTTTTAAATTAGATTCAATATTAAAGTGGAAAACCGAAAATGTTTTTACATATTTATTTTTAGATTTTACAAAATGCTTTTTGACCTAAAACACCAAAAGAAAAAAATGGATAAAAAATTGCAATTATTGATTTAAAAAGGGGAAAATAAGGAAATATAATATACATCTATATTCTTCATTTGAATTTGATCCTAAAACAGAAAGTTGGCACTCATGATTTACTTACTCGGGCCGCACAAAATGATGCGGCGGGCCAGATTTGGCCCCTGGGCCGCCACTTTGACACCTGTGTAGTATAGCATATATATAACATTTAGTTTTTTTAAACTTCCCATACCATTATTATTCCCTATGCCAATATATAAACATCCCATACACTCCCATCAAGTATAATTAAATTCTAAGTGTGAGCATGAATGGTTGTCAATCTCCCTGTGATTGGCTGGTAAACAATTTAGGGTGTCCCCCTGTCTACTGCTGGTATTTGGCTGGCTAGGCTCGAGCACCCCCGTGACCCATGTGAGGATAAACAGTTCGGAAAATGAACTATTGAATAAATAAAAATAATAAGTCAAATTTCTTATTAAAAAAAAATCTAAGTCATTTAAATTTTTGTTATTCCCAGTCTACTGTTGTTTCAATGTTAGTAAACTTCTCTTACAGAAATCCAGTTTTTCCAAGTAAAAAAAACAAAAACGCCCAAAAGTGACTGGCTAAGTCTAAAATGAGTAAATAATATACTTTCCCTTGGACCACTTATTCTCACTATGACATAAAATGTTAAAAACAATATTCGCGAACCATCTTAGGCTTGCAACAACTGCCACATATCATATAATCAGCAGGTAAAAGAGTCTTTGAAACAAACAGGTGCCCAAACCAAGCTACCGTCCACCCAATACAGCTATGTCAGCTTAACCGCTAATATGAGCCGACAGCATTTTTACTGCAAATACACAGCAAACCACTGGGAATGCCGTGCCAATGAATCAAAACACAGAGGCCACGACGCGAGTTGGCAGCATTCTTTTGCTGGCACGACACGCACAGGCGACGAGCACAAGGTCATTGATGGAGACTTGCAACATAGTACAACCATCCATCTTACTAATCACTAGATGTGTCCTGGTGAATAATCATATTATGATAAATAGCTGACACATTCCATTGTGACAAATAGGTAGTGTAGACAGAGGTTGGATCCTTCGGCATAAAATGTTTGCAGAAACGGTGGATTATGCAAATTGACTCGTTCCCATACGTGCACGCGCACAAATCTACTTCCTGCTTTGCTGTATTTGCGCACTTCTTAGTTATGGTATAAAGATCAATCAATTTTAGTGTTGCTAACCACCACCACCCAAAAAATAAATAAATCTGCACTTCATCACGTGTAGTTTGAGGACACGTTTCCATGGATGAGCAGCAGCATCTAAGCTTTCCAATAACAAGCACACAGGCACGAATAGTACCTGCCGGGCTACATCGAACATATAATTAGGTTGTTGTTGTAAGCTTCCGGAACTTTACTTTCTGCATGAGTGTTTCCCGGCAACAAAATGTGATTTCCTTTAAGGAAAGGCAAGGTCTGATGAGTTTTGGTGCATAAAAATGGAGAGACTTAAACATCAAACCCATCAAAAACTGGGATTAATGAATGTTGTAGACCAAGGGTGTCAGACTCGGGTTGGTTCGTGGGCCACATTAACGTCAACTCGATTTCATGTGGGCCGGACCATTTTAGATATAATATTTAGATTTTTTATTCATAAATGAATTTAAAGAACTGGATTAAAAGCCCTGAATATTCCATTTTTTAGAGATCTAAAACAATGCTTATTTTAGCTTTTTTGAAATATATTTTTAGATTTTAAAAAATGATTTTTGAACTTAAAACAGAAAAAATGATTAAAAAATTACAATTAATGATTTAAAAGGGGGAAAAAATCAGGAAATTTAATCTACATCTATACTCTTCATTTTAATTTGATCCTAAAACAGAAAGTCAGCACTCATGATTTACTTTCCCGGGCCACACAAAATGATGCGGCGGGCCACATTTGGCCCCCGGGCCGCCACTTTGACACATGTGTTGTAGAATGTATTCTAGTAAAAGAACATTCCAAATAGTGTAATTTATTTCAATTGAAAATACATTTTTTCTGGTAAAGAGCCAGCAGCACTGCGAATATTTTGTAACACTACAAAAATGATACGCACAAATGCAGAGTATGCAATGAGTCGTCATGGAATATTGAAAATGTGAGAGACCAGTTATGTCTGTTCAATGGGGAAATTGTAAATAATAAGATAATGGCCAAACAGAAGGTATTAATTTCCAAATACCTTTTTTCAAATTCATGTACTACATTCATTAAATAGAGGTGTCCAGGTCCTCTTAAACTGCAAAAGTGTGTCACATTACGTTCAGTAATTGAGGTGAAAGTCACCCCTGTATGACAAAGCTTCCTTTACACTTAATGGTGCATTCAAAATATAGTGATCATTTGTGCAGGGTGACCTTTTGTGTGTACAATAATGATCATACGTGATTGATGCATTCATTTATTGCCAGTAAAAAGTTTGAAAACTTTGAATCCGGCTCCCCCCAAAAAATCAAAGTGTCTCATTTCTATTTTTGTTTGTTCAACATCCCTCACAAACATTGTCAGGATGAGGCAGGCTGAAAAAAATAACACTGGACTTGATTGAAAGTAGCACCTCAACATTGGACTGAGGCCCCCAGATGTAATTTCATATCCCATAAATACACCCACAGCGCGGAGTAAAATAATGTGAAATGCTACGTGTGAATGCCACCCTTAATTAAATCCACTCCCACATTCCCGTATTCGGCCTGCTTGTGCATTCCATGATAAGTTTTAAATGAATGTGCCATTTCAGCCTATCCTTGAGAAGGGAATACCTCCATTTTACATGTATTTGATAGGCCTATTATATGATAAGGTCAGGCAGTAGATCAAAGTGTATATTTCAGTGATAATGCTAATTTTACATGACATCCTGCTGTGTTGGAACGTTAGAAAGGGCAAAAGACAGGAGTCGGCCTTTGACCCGCAAGTGTTAAACATGTCCTTCTCTTACCAGCCAATGTTGAATTCGACGTGGGCATCAAAGAAGCCAACAACGGGGGCCGTGGCTGCGTTCCAGCCGTGAATTCTGGCTCGGATCAGACCTTCCCTTTTGTTGTTCCTCACGATCTTGACTAGGCCAGGGTAACGTTTGTTCACATACTGATCCAAGTTCAATTTCAGCTCCACTGTAAAAAAAAAAGCACATAGGAAAAACATGCCATAAACCGAAATAATTTCAAAATGGTGTTGCCCGGTAGTTAGTTGTTTTCCCAGTATAGTTGATTGTTGAATGTTTTTTTTATATATTATGTATGTTATGTATGTATATATAATAATATTTTAATGTGTATATATGTATATTATATTTTTATGTATATATATATATATTTCAGCAACACACTTATTTATATATTTATTTGTTTATTTATCTATTTAAATATTTATTTATATATTAATTTATATATGTATTTATATATATTTATAAAATTTATTTATTTATATATTAATTTATATATTTAGTTATTTATTTATATATTTAGTTATTAATTTCTATATTTATTCATTTATTTATGAACTTATTTATTACCTATTTATGTCTAAAATATCTTCATTCTTACCCTCTTGCTACTGTGACAATTAAATTTCCCGAATATGGGATGACTAAAGTTATCCAATCCAATTTTTGTCCTATACATGTAAATATAGATTGTTTCATGCATTATTAATTACTAGGTACATTACACTGTTAAAAGCTATTCCATTATTTTAATTCAATATGTTTTGGATAACTTATAACAGGTCACAAAAATATACTACAAAGAAACAAATAATACAGGAATATCATGATTTTGCATTTGTACCCCTGGGGTAACCAAACTATGGCCCCCTGAACATTTTTTATTGGCTCACAGCAAAGTGATTTAATCACGTGCAGTTCCATATTCCGATAAATCCGTTTTTCATTTACAAATCATTTACAATATCTTTATACCTCAGCATTATTTTGTTCACTCATTCACTGCCATTGACACTTATAAAGATCAAATCTGTTTTATATGGGAATGCTGGCATTGTAGAAGCAACTTCCACTGCCATTGGCTCGCAGTCAAATGGATTGGAGTTCTATCCATGTCACTTATAACAAATAACTTAATACGTTTAAACACTTTTTGAAGGATTCTAAAATGGCTACCGCATCCTTTGATTTTTCTGAAATGAGCACATAGAAAAAAAAATTGGACACCCTTGCTGTACACTACTAGAGTATAGCGTCTTATTCATCTACTATTTTGTAAATAGATCACCTTTTGGATTGGAACATCACATAAATAGCTTCTCTCTATTGCTGTTAGTGATGAGGCTGGTTGTCACCACTAAAAACAAAGTTTGCCGGGCAAGCGTCCAGCTGGACAAATTGTTTTCTTTCTTGTGTTTGAAGATAGATGGCTGCTGCTATGCTTTATTGCTGAGTGTCCTACTTCCAGAGAGAGAAATGAACCCGGGAGCATGAAGCGCAGCACCAGCTTCCGCCAGCATCCGCGGCTTCCTTTTGACTGTCGCTTGAAAATATGAACTAGACATGCATCCATTCATTTGCTATGTCACTTGTCCTCATTAGCGTAACTGGAGTCTCCCGTCATATACAATAGAGACATTTATTTATTTATTTTTGACGTGTACTTGTACATTCATGGATACTTTTTAGTCATAACAAGGAGAGTGCTGGCAGGACAAGAGCAATTGACAACAGGGGGAACATGACTTGTGATTCATCTACGGTGAATGGGTGACATGTACTGTGTGTGATCTTCTGTTTACTTCCACTCGGAGAGTTGCTTTTTTTCTTCTTCTAGAATTCCCGAGCAAAAGGCGAACGTGAAGTCAAAGCGCTTGGAAACGAACACACGTCGAGCATCTGTCCTCATTAGAATAACAGACTACACAGAAGTTAGAGATGCGAGGAGTGTATAGTGCAGGCTCTGTTTGGAAAATATGTCAAATACATATCATATCTCCTACACTAGAATTGTAACATTGGGAAATAGTTCAAGATATATATTTTTTTCCTGTTAAAACTGTTGTATATTTTATTGGAATGGGTACATGTTGATTGAAATATTTCAGGCCTTATGTTTTCTGTAATTTAGGGGAGCTTTTACAGATTAGATGTGTGACAAACTATTTTTTGGATACTGACAAAATATTAAATATGATTCTGTTAAGAATAGACATGTTAAAAGGTGGGACAATTTAAATCATTATAATCTCATTTGAGGATAGGTTCTAATTCTTTTTATATTAAGAAATGGGTTTGCCTTTTATGCAAATGTTTTGAAAACGTTAGAAAATTCGAAAAATTGTTAACTTGGGTGAAAATGGGCTAATAAAAGAACAAATAGGTTGCCAAGATAATTTCTCTCTACAAAAGTGTGCTACGAAAGATACAAATTTCTTTACAATATAAAGGGATGCATTTTTAATTTTGTTGGTACTTGTACAATGACAACAAAGATTAGACTTTTTTCTACAAATTGTGTCGGCAAATGCAAAAAAAGACCATATTTTAATTTAAATTGAGTTTTTTTCTCTTACCATTGCATCATGGCATATTAATTCATTTCCTGACACACGTATCAATATCCGCTGCACTGCCATATCATGAGAGAATCGCTATCATGAGCCTTATGTCACAGAGGTTCCCAAGATGGTGGCACAGTGGTAAAGTGGTTACCACCTTCGCCTCACAGCTCTGAGATTGAGGGTTCAAAAGTTCAGTAAGGTGAATAATTGGGAAGGTGATTAAAGCGTAAAAAAAAGCATGCCCTTTCCTTTGTGATTTCCTGGGCAACCTGTACAAAACATCACTTGGGTAAACATGTATGAATAAATTCATTAAGTCTGATTAAAATAGAATTCACTGCAGCTCATTAGCTGGCATACTTTTTAATGCAAAAGTGTAATAATCACTGGGAGAAAATTTATGGAACCGTGTGCCATCCAAGCACAAAAGTCCGTCCATGGAGAGCGAATTATGGAGTTTAGAATACATTGTAGAGCAATATATTGAACATAAATTAATTGATCCTCCAATGAATACATGAAGCATCATCATTTTCTTTTACGACAAGAGAGTTTTCAGCACCAATCGATAGTAGTTGAATCATTGTATGATCTGGATTATTTATACTTGTATAGTGGTACCTCGACATACGAGTGCCCCGACATACGAGCAATTTGAGATACGAGTAAAATTTTGAGCAAATATTTATCTTGAGATATGAAACAAATTTTGATATACGAGTAGACAGCGGACGCGAGATGCTGCTCATAAGAACATCATGGCCACTGTCTCTCTCCCCGCAACTCCCTCGTGTAATGTCTCTGGTCGCAACTCCCTCTTTGTAATGTCTCTGCAAGCACTGGGCGGAGCGTTGGATTTTTTCAGTTTTTTTTTCTCGTTAGTCATTGCGAGGCGATCGCTAATACGAAAGTTATATATGCTACTTCTCGTTGGCAAGTGGTCGTGCGTCGTGAGGACATTTGTGTGCATCATTTTGGGAATATTTTGAAGGGAATACAAAAGCAAACATCTAGGTTACATGTGAAAGTCAGTGTGGAGGCAGGGCAAAAAGAGCCAACCCGGGATAAGAAAGGTATACAAATGTCAAACTAAATTAGAATTAAGTTTACTGCTAGGTTCAATAAAACTTATTTTTGAGTGTGTCTGCATCGCAATCCAAGTTCATTTAAATTTGTTTATGTTACGTTACGAGGGCTTTGCCGTGCAACATCCACCCCCCCCACCCCCCCCCCCCCTCTGTCCGTCTCTCTCTCCCTCTCCCCCTTATAATTTTAGTACTATTAAACACATTTTAGTAATATTAAACCACTAGTTATGTGTTACTTTGTTGATAGATGGCGAATTAGAAGAAATAAAACATTTTTTCCAATCCAATATCCTGTTTTTGGTGTTTTTTCAGAGGGTTGATACAAATTAATTTGTTTTTAGTTCATTTCTATGGGAAACGTTCGTTTGAGTTACGAGAATATCGACATACAAGCACATTAAGCTCCTATCTCGGGGTACCACTGTACTCCATGTTTGTGCATGACCATGCATACAACAGATTTAAGATCATTCAATTTTTTAAACATCAACACATCAAAAAATATTATTTAGTATGTGATTTCATAATCGTTCATATTTTATAATCGTTTTTATAGGATCATTTGGTCTACAAAAACAGAAGCAACGCTTGCATCAGATTATGTACAGTGTTTTAATGAGGGTATTTGTCTGCTTCTGTTTTTCCATTTTGTTTTTTTTGCGTCCCATCTATTGTGAATGTTTTACTGATCTACTGGAGTTGTTTTTAGGTTTCTTTCAACTCTGCTAACCTGAAGGAGATTGACCAAACTGAGTGAAGAAGGGCCAAGGTTACTTTGCTCAGTGTTCCACCTACTCTAAACACAAAAGCCTTTGTGATGTGGAGTTGAGCATCATGACCTGAAATGCGCATCAAACAACATACGACTTGTCCTCATCTCCATGGGAACAGTACGATAAAAACGATTTGAAAAAGATGAAACTCACCTTTGTTTTCTCTTTTTTGAGCCTGTAGACAAACTAGGTCGACAGTTTTCAACCCCCCCTTAGTCATGTTACTCACTCACAGGGAGTCACATACTGCAAATTATCCGGTTTCACGGTTCCATACGCATAGAAATACATTTTCTAGACCACAGGTGTCAAAGTGGCGGCCTGGAGGCCAAATCTGGCCCGCCGCATCATTTTGTGCAGCCCGAGAAAGTAAATCATGAGTGCCGACTTTCTGTTTTAAGATCAAATTAAAATGAAGAGTATAGATGTATATTAAATTTCCTGATTTTCCCCCTTTTAAATCAATAATTATAATTTTTTAATCATTTTTTTCTGTTTTTACTTCAAAAATCATTTTGTAAAAACTAAAAATATATTTAAAAAAGCTAAAATAAACATTGTTTTAGATCTATAAAAAACTGAATATTCAGGGACTTTAATCCAGTTCATTTAATCCATTTATATAAAAAAAAATCTAAATATTATATCTAAAATGGGCCGGCCCACATGAAATAGAGTTGACGTTAAAGCGGCCCGCGAACCAACCCGAGTCTGACACCCTTGTTCTAGACTATAGAATCTGTTTAGGAACAGTTTGGGCTAAACATGTTACAGGAAACTAAATACAAACCAAGTAACAAGACAAAAATATAGGTTTAATAAGTAAGAGTAGGAAAAAGAGAAGAGACAAAAGACAGAAAAGTGATTATAATGTTCAAGGATATTGAATTACTACTATGAATTTAAAGGAAAACACTAACTTGACTGAGGTTTTTTTTGGCATTCAACATTTAGAAATTGCAGCCAGTGTAAACACTTTTATTAGTTGTAATGCATCTGAGGGAAACATCATTGACTTAATCACGGCTGAAATACAAAATTTACTGTATTTAAGCATTATTTATAAGAAACCCACAGTAAATCAAATTGAACACTCAGAAGTGCATCATCTATTCAATAAAAAACAATTATCAAAGGAAAGCACGCAGCTATGATTACATCAATTACCAGTGTCCATTCATATTTATGTTTGTTTCGTACCCCCTTTTACTCAATTTCATCTTTTGAATAGACTCGCCTTTTTATTTTTATTTTTAAATGTATCCTCCAGTTGCAATTCCTAATGATATCATCAAATCAATGAGTTTTAATGAATAATTGAGAACTATATTGCGGATTAAAGTTAAGAGTATGTGGCAAGAACACAATTCACTCTAAAAACATACACACTAAGGGAATAAATATATAATTTTGGACATGTTTCAACCAACTTTTTGGGTCAAATACTCCTCTTTTGTGCCCAGAAAGGTTAAACTGATATAAAAAATAAATAAAACCATGTTTAATTAGGCTGTTAATATGCTGTTTTCTTACCGCTATCGCTGTTGTCATCCACCAAGATGATTTCTTTAAGCAGGTGAGATGGCGTGTGGTTGACCACACTGTGTACGGAGCGCAGAATTACGGACAGAGCCTCGTTGACGAAGATGAAAACCACTGAAATCTGAGGAAGGTCTTCTGCATACGTTAGCTGTTTGCACCTGTAAACATACGTTCTGCTTTAGAATCATTGGCTAAACTTTTCCCACATTATGGTGACATTGGATTCATTCTCCAAAGTCTTCCACAAAAGACTGCATTGGCTGCAGGAATTCATTCCAAGCAAACAGGAGGACATCAATTCACCAATCTGTTGTTTTACAAGCGTAATCAGTTGATTGCAGTCAGGCGCTGGTTGTTGGAGTAGAAACCTGATTGGTTAAACTGACGATTATGGATTGGGAGGAACTAAATCCTAAAGTAGCTACATTTGGGTCATCGGGTTTGGAGACCCTGATCCAGCCCACGGGGTTGTTCCGCTTTATCCTCGTTGGGGTCGCGGGGGGTGCTGGAACCAATCATTCATACTCTAGATACAAAATCAAATGCTTTTTTTTGACATGGGTGCCGCAAAAACTGAATTGTGTCTTGTGTGATCTAGTATGCGCACCACTCAACTGAACTCAACTTTTGCCCCTGCAGTCAAAATGGCACCATAAAAATACCCTAAACCCAACCTGAAAATGCCGAAAAATAAGCACAAACCGACCAATGAACAGGAAGCAGCCTAGAAATTCCCCCAAAATCAATAGGAAATGATCCAAATTTTCAGGACATGACCTTGCCAAGAAAGTGACTCTAAATTAACTTCTTGCCTGCCATTGACAACAATAGACATCCCATTCACTTCAACTGTTTGTGGATTCTCATCTTACTCTCAGTCCCATTGACGGCGCTAGACGTACAATCCATTTTGAACGTCGTTCATTCCCAGTCCAAATGGAGATGTTTAGCACCGTCAATGGCGGCCAGTAAATTCTTGTTCGCCAAAAAATAAACTAGTTGGGGCAAACTGGGTTTGCCACCCCCGCTCAAGGGTCATGAAGTGTAACAATGCAACATACCATATTTTGCCGTTTAATATACCCGGGTATATTAAATGATTTTGCTTTTTTGAGTCTCCCGTTTGTGCGCCATTTAATATACCCCTGTCGTTTAATACATCCGGGTATATTAAACGGCAACTCAGCTTTTTTGGCCAGATTTGTATGGTGTTCATGGGGGCATAATTATAGATACTTAATTTCATTAAAATTCCAAGTCAGACTTTATTCAGCAGTAAGTAGTTTTAACTTGAGCAGTAAGTAGTTTTAGTCTGCAAAACATTGATGCACCCCGTCACAGCATAAAGAGTGCATAGTGGATCGTACGTTCCCGTTTGTGCGCCATTTAATATACCCCTGCCGTTTAATATATATTAAATGGGGGTTATATTAAACAGCAAAATACGGGAGTCAAACTGGGTTTGACTGGTGTCATGATGTGTAACAATGCAACATATATTCACCATAACGACAACGACCGCGCTACTTGCTAAATTGCTTATAAGTTGTTTCAAGTAAGACCTATGCAGATGCAAATTATTGAAATGAACACGTTGAATACTTCCCCACCTTCTCCTTCAAACAACAACCCCATGGTATTTTCCCTCCTACTAAGTTCAAGCTCCCTTTTACTTGTAGCTGACTGCGATCTTTTTTTCACTTACACACTACAACTTTGAAGTCAGGAATAAAAGTGTTGACAGGCCCTGAGCCTTTTCGATGAATTTATAATGCGGAATGCGTACAACGGCACAACAAAGTCGGAATCTTTCCACACGGTTCCAATTAGACTCTTCGCAGAAGAACTGACATGTCGGTTTTATTTGCGTCAGTCTCCTTTTTTTCATCTTTTCAGCATTGCCAAGTCATTATGCGGGGATAATGAAGTTGCTCTTATAAGTGTTGAGGTACGGATATTATAAAATACATAATGAAATACTTGTCCTATCTACGACGGGAACATCAGATTTTTTTTTAATTGAGTGTGATCGACCTTAAAGAGCTCCAAATGTATTTTCTTCAATTTCAAGCCAGGTTAGATGAAAAGACTATTCATGCAAGAGAAGTTAACATTCATTGGTGGTAATTTATGAGTCTTTCGATCCTCATATCAGACGTGACAGAAAAATTGGAATCTTGAGGATCAGTACTTGGCAGGTAAGCTGTAATTGAATCCCAAATTAGGGACATTACAGGGAAGAAGATTTTTAATTTTATCTCATGAGGGAAAGTAGAGACTTCCTGCATGAATGAAATTGGCGGAGATGGAGATGGTCATAGTTCAGCTTATAAAATATGTCTGTCTTAATCAACATCGAAACTCAGTTGCTTCATCACTGCTGTGATTGTGTTTGTTTTGTTATTTTAGTTTGTTTGTTTTTCATTTTTTTCCTGAGGCGCCATGCTTGCCATCTCATCTCTGCACTGCAGGTGCTCTCTTGAACTAGGACATCAGTGTGACTGTAAACTGCACCAGGAAAGGCAACCCACCAGGTTTATAAATATACCATAGAACAAAGGTGTCAAAGTGGCGGCCCAGGGGTCAAATCTGGCCCGCCACATCTTTTTGTGCGGCCAGAGAAATCAATTCATGAGTGCCGACTTTCTGTTTTAGGGTCAAATTCAAATGAAGATTATCGATGTATATCATGTTTCCTGATTTTCCCCTTTTTAAATCACTAATTGCAATTGTTTTAAACCATTTTTTCTCAGTTCAAGAAGCATTTTTTAAAATCTAGAAATGAATATATAAAAATATTTTCACACTTTAATATGGAACATATTTAAAAAGATTTGGTTTCCATTTGAAATTAAAAACAAATGATGAAAAGATGTTTTCCCTTACTAAGAAAAAAAGAACTCAAATAAACATTGTTTAGATCTATAAAAAACAGATTATTTAGGGCTTCTGATTCAGTTCTTTTAACCCTTTAAAAAAAAACCTATCTAAATATTACCGTATTTTCACGACTATAAGGCGCACTTAAGTCTTACATTTTCTCCAAAATAGACAGGCTTATAATCAAGTGTGCTTTATATACGGGAAAAAAATTTATCATTCATTGAGGGTGCGCCTTATAATGTGGTGCGCCTTATAGTCGTGAAAATACGGTACATCTAAAATGGTCCGGCCCACATGAAATCGAGTTGACGTTAATGCGGCCCGTAGACCAACCCGAGTTTGACACCCTTGCCATAGAAGAACGCAAAGTTCAAACAATCATATTTTGCAGGCCTATTAGTCAAGTCATTGATTTTGTCCCCCCTCATCAACTGTACAGTGACAAAACAGCATGATAGGTGGTAATTCGGCGCAGTTACAACATCTTCATGCATAATAAATTTGGCCGTTGTGATGGGACTACAATTTAAAAATCTCCCCAAAACATTGTACATTTTCCCTACGGAGTTTGTGATTTTTATTCTTTTAGCTCTCTGCAATAACACACGGGGAAACAGCTGGCCTACTGTGCCGTGATGTAGTGTAGGAGGAGAAATATAAAAAAAACACGGAGCGCCGGCGGGAAGCCTACAAGGCAAGCAGTGATTCGTGCAGCAGTGGTCGACAATACATGTGCCAAAGTTGGCTACAATTCCACCAAGGAAAGAAATTTGAGTCGAGTAATTGTTCTACTCATGCTCGTGAAGCCTTACTAGCATATTAGATGTGTTTACATGGGAAACAAAATGGCATTTATTTTTCATTTTGTAGCAAATAGAGCAGCCATTGACGGTGCTAGACGTCCATGTTTGTTCGTTTGTCACTTCCTGCTGATTTGGGGTCTTTTCCAGGTGACTATCTGTTGTTTGGGGGCATTTTAAGGTTTCTTATTGACTCACTGACGGCAGGGAGAGAATAAACGAATGTGATTGCGGAAATGGAGCAAAGTGCAGTAGTGCAGCGCCCTTTCCGATTTTTTTAAAAGCATTTAATTAATGTATTTACAGTATGAATGAGCTACAAATTGCCCATCAGACAAAACAACTCCGCGGGCCGAATCAGACCCCCTAGCGGGCCACATATGGCCCGCGGATTGCAGGTTTGACACCCCTGAAATAGAGGTATTCGATGTTTGACGTTGATGTTTAAACCTTATGAGAGCTAACATGCTAATATGGTTTTGCTGATGTTTAAACCTAATTAGAATAAGATTATTTGGGGGGGTTTTATATATCTTACTTACATTCGTCCGTCCATGTGCAGCCGGTAAAATGAAGTTGTGAGCATGTTTTGGATACACCACCTGGCTCCACTTTAAACCAGGCCTTTAATCTCTTTTCTAGACAATAAACATCACTGATATTCCCCCAAAGTATTATTTCAAGTCATTTTTTATGCACGTATCCGCTCGCACAGCAACTCTATTTGTTCCCTTTCACAGCTTTCTCTATGGCCTCCCTCAATCAGTCCTGCCAAGTGAATAAATACAATGAAAAATCTGGCAGTCAATTTGTATTGGGATCATTTTGCATCACCGTTTGACTTTGCAGATCCAAGCGCCATATTGCAGAATTGCCATCCAAAAATATATATGGACACGCAGTATATTCCTTCTATTTCATACTTTGCAAAGAGCCATTGGTTATAGAATGCATTGACCTATAATACAGATACATTTGGACTTGACGATGATTTCCGTGTTGAGGCTACACATTGACCTGGTCGTTTCGCTAATTATGTCATCTGGTTTGTACCTGTCCTACGTCTTGTAAGGCTGTAACAGGAGTGATTGACTCATCTGCTGAAACAGGTCCGAGCTCAACAGCCAGCAGTCATCATTTGACCAAGAATCAGCTTTGACAGAAACAGAATGCTGGATTAAGATGTATTTCCAAGATACCTCCCCCATCTCCACCTGTGCCAGCTTGCAGTCCCAGCTGCTGGCTTTGGCGTTTTCCCCGGAGGAACTTGTACATGCTGTGGATTTCAAGTAAAGCAATGCCATACCATCATAGTTTTACCACACCATACGTAGTATATTTCCTCAAAAACTGCTTATTTCACACTTTCGAAAGTCCACTTAAGTGATTCCCACAACCACTACAACGAGTAATGATTAAAACCGATCCTTATTAGCCTGTTATCCTGGTATCAGCTAACTCCATTAGCAATTGTATGCCATCTAGGCAGAGATAAATATTAAGGATTTTGGTGGAGATGCATCAGATCAAATGTAAATTAGATAACCATATTTTCCGCACTATAAGGCTCAACTAAAAGACTTCAATTTTCTCAAAAGCAGGCAGTGCGCCTTATAATCTGATGTGTCTTAGATATGTATTGGTTAACAATTGTATGAAATTGCTTTTAGCACAGCTCCATTGAGTTGATGTATAACATACTACTACTGCATTTGATAATTTAGTGCGCCTTATATATGCAACCAATTTTAAGATAAATCTACATATACATATAGAGTAATATGGTAATTCAATGCTGTTACAAATTATATAGTATATCAAGTCACAGATGTAGGAATATATAACAGAATATGTAAGACCAGACAGTAAAAAGCACATAAATAAGAGTATTAACCAATCAAGTATTTTCTTTATGTGTCAGCTGAAATACATTTGTTCCATCAACAATTTAGAAACGTTAGCATCTTGTCAAGCCTTTATTGTTTTTCCTCCCACAGCCCAAAAAGCCATTATCAGACCAAGGCCGCAGCCCAAGGACATCAAATCGAGGCCGCTTAAGTCCCAGTTGGTGTCTTGCACAAACTTGAAGGGCAAAAGACAAAAACAGGCAAGTGGCCAGTGAATTGGGGATTACAAGCTTTTGTGAAATGGCTGCAATTATGACATGGGCTGCCTTAGGGGGGCCTACAAAGTCACTCGTAGTTCTATTGGCTCCTTAACCAAAACATTAAGAAGAAGCAGTGCGCTCACCTGTCAACGATAGTAAATGACACATACAGACCACTAACTTTTCCACTTGTATGCCCACCTGAAGATCTCCAACATTTGAGAATCAGTCACAAAAATTCAAAGTGCAAGAATTAAAGCCCAATACAACCAACGGATCACCATACATTTGAATATATATACTGTAACAGTCTTAGTGTGCATGCTGCTTTTTCATGCTTATATGGTTATTATGAAAGGATATCATTTAAAAGTCCGTAGATCCACTAAAACATAAAATGCAAGGGAAGATCATCTTGCATCTTGTAATCCCAGCAGTGTAACGATCATTGAACACAACTAAATAGTTGCCATTTAATAGCGGAAGCAAGCCACTCGAACAAATCCCAAACCACAATTTTTGGGGTAAAGTTAATTAAAAAAGTATTTCCCAAAATCCCTTCTACTCCAGAGCTACTCTTTGCTGACTTTATTAATTAACATTTTTATACTCGCCCTTCTCCAGTGTTGACAATTGCTGCAGTCTCATCTCATCTCATTTTCTGAACCACTTTATCCTCACTAGGGTCGT
Organism: Stigmatopora argus; assembly: GCF_051989625.1. Taxonomy (NCBI): domain Eukaryota; kingdom Metazoa; phylum Chordata; class Actinopteri; order Syngnathiformes; family Syngnathidae; genus Stigmatopora; species Stigmatopora argus. The sequence goes on from NC_135391.1 coordinate 4,802,171, forward strand.
GGGGAATTGCTGCAATCCTCCCAAGTAATTACTCCCATTCTTCCATGACACTCATACTAATGTAATTTAGTCCAAAATATGCACAAGTAATACAAGTCATTCATTTAAAAATGACTTTTATGAAGAATTCCACTGTCTTCTTCTCATTTATGATGAGTTTAAGAGTATTTAAAGTCATTTTCTTTGTGCTCTGTAACCGGTTTGTTATCCTTGACCAACTAAGCTCTTAAAAATCACAAAGTGATCCAGAAAGAAATGCATTGTGGGTACTTATTTCCACTTATTGCTAGTTTTCTATGCTGCTTTTTGTCGTCATCATTAATGTATTTTGCTGTACTCTGCTTTTGTTTTAATTTTTTTTGTTTGATTTCTATATTTGGCAATTGTTTGCCTCTAGTAATGTTGTATGTATGTTTTTTTTCTTTTTCTAATGAGCCCCGTTGACTTGTTCCTGACTGTTTTCTTGGCAGCGCCGCCTTTAATTTTCCCACAACCTGCAGATTTGTCTTCTTAAAGGACACACTAATTAGTCTGTTGTGCTTACTCATGATTGCTTCTTAACTATCGTTAGCTAATCTTGACACATATGTGGCCTTAAAGAGGCAAAACGCTGACCAACGTGGAAGCATATTATTTCTGTAGTAAACAACAGAGTTCCAGCTTCATTTGCAATTCAGACAGATTTGTAACACACAAAGCCCCCAATGAGAAGCGGAGGGCAGCCTCCGCGTAATTATCGCCATAAAACACCCGCTGTGCAAGAATGTCCCAAAGGAAGCCTTTAACGTTTTACATTTACAAGGGTCAATTTGATTTTTTTGCTGTTTTATTCATGCAACATTCCAAACATTGCATCTGCAAAGCAGTTTCAACGTGAGGGGACATCTTGTTTTTGGAAAGAAGATTAACAGGATGGGTACAGCTTTCGAAAGTTTTCAAAATTAAATACTGAACGTGTGCTATAGACTTTTTTGCCGTGTACTTTTACAATAATGGAACCTTTTAACACATGCTGATCTCCAATTAAGAAATTTATTGGGTGAGCAGTTGTTGATACATTGTAAATTGTAAAAAAAGGGAACAATAGCTCCAATTACAGCAGTAAAATTTACTTGAAAACTTTACTCTTTACCATTAGAGCATACTTTATACAATCAATTAAACATTACTCTTTCCAAAGTAAAGTTTTCTTAATGTTAACAATGAAAACCTACTCTTTATGCAGTATAAATCTTACATAACCACCCAAACCCTACTCATTTTGGAAGGTAAGTAGTTTAAATAATAAATGAAATCCTACTCTATAAAAAGTAAATCTTACTTTAAATAATCAAGGAAACTCTATGCGGCCATTTTTTTTCTTTGACTAATAAAAAGCCCTTTAAAACTAAAAATCTACTAAACCTTATGCTTAAATGACTTTTGTAGGTTAATATGATTTGATAAAAAGAAAAAAAATACATATATATTATTTTATATTTTATGTTTTTTATTTTTTATTTTTTATTTTTTATTTTATTTTATTTTTATTTTTTATTTTTTGTTTTTTATTTTCATTAATTTATTTATTTTGTTATTTTTTTATATCAAATCATATTAACCTACAAAAGTCATTTAAGTAGTTGTTACTGTCCAAAGTATAATAATTCCCACTTGACCATATCACATGAAAAAAAAATACTTTTTCACATTGAAGTGCAGGTTAACATAAGTAAACATAACATTTTGGGGGAAATTAAAATTAAGATGGCCTTGATTTACCTAAGTAAGCTTGGTCTTAAGCTTTACAAAATGATAACAAACTGTCAATGGACATACTTTTTAGGCCTGTAGTCAGGGATGCTCCTGTCCAATGAGATCCTGTCACTGAGCTGAGCGTTGTAGCCATATTCTTCGTACTTCCCCTCGGCGTCACGGCTGTCGTCCCCGAGTGAAGCTGCGGCGCCCCCCTGACCGAGTCCTCCGGGACCTTCCACTAAGCCCATGGGTTTGGCTAAACCTGCCAGAAGAAATGACAAAGGGGATCAGAGGTGGGTGCAAACAAAGTGGGCAGATTTTGTTGAGCTGAGGCTGCTTGTAAAAAATGGCAGCTGATTGACATCTGATGGCAGCAGCGGCTCCGATACTAGCGGGACCCCCATCCGGGGGGCATCATCGCACTGTCTGTCAATGACAGAGCTGCAAAACACTCTCTTGGACAAAGACATGCCGGAACTCCACAGAAAAGGAGAAGCAGAGAGTGGCATGGCTATAAAAGCCAACATGCATAGTGGAAAGAAAAAAACTGATGAATGAATGATGAGGGACTGAGGGTACACCTGTCATAGGAAGATGGAACTAACATTTTGTGCTAGTTAGATTACGCTTTTGACAGTCAATGGCTGACAGGAATATTTACATCACCATGTGGATGTCCTAAAAATACTTTAATGGACATTATTGGGTTCATGGATTATACAATACAGGTTTGGGTAAAAAAAAAAAAGAATGTGAAAACGTGTAATTTTGTGATAGACATAGAAAGTGGTTGATTACAGTTAGAATGGAGTATTTAAAGATTTAATTTCTTGCCAATTTAAGTGATCCCCTCCAAACCAATTTTTAAATATGTTTTGCGTAACCATAATATTAAGATTTTACTTATTTTTTTGCCACGTGCTTGCAAAAACCACTAAATTTTACCGTGATTGGCCATTTTATAAAAAGATGACTCATCAAAACATCTGGTGACTCAAATCTTCAACATAATTGTTGGGTCTAACCAGGTGTTCATAATTATTTGGCTGATTAGAGCGAGAAACCATGGCTAGAAAATATTGATGTTTTTGACAATATTAAAATGTTTTCATTCTCTGACTCTTGTTTACTCAATACTCATAAAAAAATAAACATCATCTGAAATCACTTACAAAATGTAATAACTTTTTCACAATAACTATTTTTTTCTTGATATAACTGTATATACTTTATTAGCGAATAATGAATGAGCTAACATATAACGCATGAAAAAAACATACCAGTAATTGTGGATTGGTTCTAAATGTCAAGGTTTAATTATCAAAACTCATCATTTTATAGATAGACTAATGGGTTACCAATCAAAATAATTAATTTCTATTGAAGATTATGCTTCTATTTGTGATGTGCATGCATTAGTTATTTAATCTAAGGCATGTTGCAACATCAGCACTGCATAAAATGAAAAAATCTGTAAGACTGGACTTGACCAATGCTTTTATTTTTATTTTTTTCCAGTCCCTAGTCATTCACCATTCCAAACACATTATCCTGCTTCAGTCTGGTGGAATTAATTATACGATTTTATATGTCAGCCTTAAATACGCCTTGACATCCATTAAGGTGACTCATCATGACAATGTCTTTGAACAGACGTCATTTTGAGGCAGTGGTATTTTTCAAAGTGAAAAATACCACTCCATTATTAGGAAAGCTTATCTTCCAACACAAAGGATTGTTTACTTCCTAATGCATTGCAAATATTGAAAAATGTATGTGCAGATAAAGTCTCATAACTAATATTTTTGACTGAAACTTATTGCATCTTACTGATGATGCACGACACCATTTTTACAGTTCTTCGGTATTTGCTTTGTCCGATGACAGATGGAATCGGTAAATATCTCATATTTAAGCTCCGCCCACTGCAGTGGAACAAACATATTTGGATGTCCTCGCAGTACCAGATGCCATTGAAGATTTGTAATTGAACTGAATGGAAAACGGTCTTCTCCCATGAGATGGATACAGCATGGCCCGCTGCAGTCAAAATGGTGGCATTTTGACAATTATGGGTGGGGCTTATGCCACAGTAAAGCCATCTGGCATCACAGCCGTGTCACAAAACAACAGCGATACCCTCCAGAGCCGGAGATATAAGAGAGAAGAGCCTCTCCGTCTCTGCGTGAGACTCGGAAGCAGATCAATGGATGCCAGCTTTGGATGCATGTTTTTTTTGTTTTGTTTTTTAATACTATTTGGTAAATCTCTGCGCTCTTGTCCTGTTAAAGGACTGAAAGAAATTCAAATTGTGAGACAGTGTCATTAAAGATTGAAAAGTCACATATTGTATTCTAGAAAGGCAAAGAAACTGCCTTCGGAAACAACCCGACTAATAAATTCCGCTACCAGATATTTACTAGGGAGCTTTTTCTTTTGGCATCTAAACATAGTTTCTAAACTTATCAAATATTTTTGGGAGTAAACCTGAAAAGTAGCATTAAAATACATTGCTGACGATCTTTGCATATGATTCAGTTAAAATTGCCAGCTAAAATGCACTTTCGGAGAAAATTTGTAATTTGTTCTAATATGTCATAAAAATAACAATTCTCTATAGTACTATAGTGTCAAAGTGGCGGCCCGGGGGCCAAATCTGGCCCGCCGCATCATTTTGTGTGGCCCGGTAAAGTAAATCATGAGTGCCGACTTTCTGTTTTAGGATCAAAATAAAATGAAGAGTATAGATGTATATTAAATTTCCTGATTCCCCCCTTTTAAATCAATAAGTGTAATTTTTTAATCAATTTAGTTAATTTTTAGTTCAAAAATCATTTTCTAAAACCTAAAAATATATTTAAAAAAGCTGAAATAAACATTGTTTTAGATCTATAAAAAAAACTGAATATTCAGGGTTTTTAATCCAGTTCTTTTAATCCATTTATTTAAAAATATCTAATTATTATATCTAAAATGGTCCGGCCCACGTGAAATCAAGTTGACGTTAAAGCGGCCCGCGAACCAACCCGAGTCTGACACCCTTGCTCCATAGTGAACACATTGTCATACAGTACTTTCGGCAATGTAGGATGATATTATTCTACTTAGCAAGTCACGCTTTTTATACTCCTTCACTAAATAGGAATTTGGACTAAAAAAGGAAATCCATTTTTTTTTCTACATGCAAACCTGATGCTCTTTCATGGACACGTACAATACCACGACAGAGCTTTATTGCTTAGTCAATCTTAATTTTTCTGTAATATACCCTTGTAAAATGACTCCCAAATTCATTTCGTGGCGAGCTGTGAATGTCATCCATAAAGCACTTTGCCAAACAGGTCTATGTGATTTCCACACAGGCTGTCTTGATCAAACATTTAGCACAACTTGGGGCAAAGCATGCCAATAAGGGCAACACTCTCCTTCCCGAGCACATTCCATTACTTTGAGTAGCTGACTGCCGATTTTCAGGTGAGCCACTGAATTCATTATCCGCATTCCTCAAGGCTGAAGAGAATTGATTCTTATCTGCTTGTGACACTGGTTTGCCAGGCAGAGCCTCATCTACATATCTTTATTGGTACATAGACTATTGTATGTGATTCCATCTTGCTCGTGTTATAACGCCATGCCTCGCAGTCGTGAGCTGTACATACTTTGTCGATAGGCGTGAGGATTTCCATCATTAAGATAGTCACAGCATCGAGTGCGTGTCAGTATGGAGGAGAAGGAAGTGTGACATTTCTCATCATGCAGTTGCCTTCTTGGAATCGTAGCAGCATGGCTTTCTTTGCTATAATTGGGCATTACAGATAAGAAGCGTATCGGGTTCTGCAGCTGGGCCTGTCGTATCAGCACCTTCAGACAGAAAGAAGGCCGGAGAGTGACATGCGTGGCTAAGACAGAGAGCTTCGGTGTAAATGTGGCCTCAAACAATTACAAATCTAAGTGAAGTGAGTGGGAAAAAAAGAATGCACTGGATGATAGTCATTGTCTGTTTGCAATGGCTTTGGGTTTTCCAGTAGTTGATGGTTAGCGATCCTACTCAGACGAGTTGATGTGGTCGTGGTTTGTATTTTACGCATTTTCACGACTATAAGGCGCACTGCATTATAAGGCGCACCCTCAACGAATGACACATTTTTTTTCCATATAGCACACTGGATTATAAGCCGCCCTGTCTATTTTGGAGAAAATTTAAGACTTTAAGTGCACCTTATAGTCGTGAAATTACGGTACACATACAAGACATGACGCAGCAATGGTTGACTCCATGAAAGAAAAAGGTAGGAATGCTAAAGCTAATTGCATTAAGGCTATCCACACCCAGTGTAAGAAAGTTCGCCCATTGACTCAATTTAATCACCGCTTAATTGAGATAGCATTTCGTTGTCCAATAGGACGTGGGTGGTCCTTGACGATGGACAGCGATATGGACATTTTACCAATGCCAGATGTTGCATTTGCATGTCATATTCTACAGAACATTGGATTATTCGAGTAAACTGCAAACAAATTCATGCAAACATGGTCAGAAAATAAAAGACCAGCTGGGTCGTGTTATTGTCAAAATGTCAAAGAAAAGCACCAATAAGCCAATGTCTCGCATTTTTGAAAACACTAATGGCTATAATGGTGTATGCGTATGCTAACAATGAGGCTCGACGAGTACCATCGAGGAGATATCTTTTCAGCTTAATGCACTACTTAAGGTCAAAACACTGCTTCATAAGCTTGTTAACAAGCTTAAAACCTTTTTCATCTGATTAGCGAAAAGGCGGTGGCATTCACAGCTAAGCTTGGCAGCTGATAACCTTCATGTTGTTGCTTTGTGCCGCTAAATGACTTGCTGGTGAATGTTGACTGTTGTTTTCTTGCTGCCAGTCATCAGGAAACTATTAAAAGTGCTATTCTAAGACTTGTTTATGCCCTTCACATCTGATTGACCCCTGGTGTAACTACCGTGACATGCCGGTGGAAGGCAATAAACAACAGAGAGAATGGGTGATTACTTCATATCACTGCTGGTTATGGTAATTGTCACTGGCACTCCGCGTCCGTCCTACTCTGACCAATCAGAGTAGCGTGGGCAATTTAGAAACTGGAGCGGACGACCTGTAGATACTAATTATTTTTGTTTGCTGTTAAAAATCTTGAAGAAAAATATTATGCAGGGATGGCGATAGGAGCTTGCTTGATGTTGCCAGGCAGAAATTGACCCAAATGTTTGAATATGAATTTAATGAAATTGTTATTTCGGCATCTACAGTATGGCTAAGTAGGGATCAGATGATTACAATAAAGGCCAAATGACTATAAAATAATTTGGCTTCTATGTACTTTGATTTTTTTGTGAAAAATGTACCGAATATGCAGTATTCCGAGTAAAGGCAATTTTCACTTAGTACATACATATAATACATATTCTATGTTATATACTGAATGTGAATGATACATTTTGATGCATCTCAAAATATATATATTTATTTAAAATCAGTCTGCAGCACATATTTAAAGAATTCTGAAATCTCATATTCTTCATAAAACTGTAACTCTTAAAGTAAGATCTCAGTTATGGTGTATGAATTTACTCCCATTGTACTGAAAACACCGCCTAAAATTATTTATTTGCTCACCATTATGTGGTTGAGAAGCTTTATGTAAAACTGTTCTATATTGTTTCATACATCCATTCACACATTGCATTGATTGCATTTGACAGCACTAGACGTCCAATCCAACTGACTGGTGAAAACTGGCTGGGAATGATCACTGACAACCCTCCCAGTCAAAAATGGAGCATTTACTGCCAGTCCTCTGAGTTTAAGTGACTTGGTCATATATTGCTGTCAATAGCAAGGCAATGAGTCAATACCGTTAGAATAAATAAAATCATAATAATGGTGATAAACCAACTTTGGAGTGTTACTGTGGGTCATAACCAGAGTGTGTCATTTTTAATGATGAGTTCTTTTCTAGTCTTCCTACCATTCAGCTGATTGTAGACGACATCCTCCAGCCTTTCCAGCCGCTGGAGAATAGACTGCCTGTCCACCAAGTTGGTAACTTTACCATGTCTGGTGCGCAGCCTCTGGTCAGAAGCGCGTCCGATCTGGACAAACTCTTCGGATCGGTCCTGGATTCGGCAGTAGACCGAGAACAGGATGATCCCCAAAAAGACCAGAATGTTGACGGTCAGCAAAGTTTTGATTTTGCGTGCCACGGCCATGAAAGTGACTTGCGTGTGTGGCAGACTCCGCCGAATTGTTCATCTGTGTCCTCGGCCAGCGATCGGGATCTTTCCGGAGTGTGATCCCACTTACGAAAAAAAAAATCAAAAGATCAGCGCGCCTCTTGTTCCGAAGTGATCGGTTCAGCACCACGGTCAGCACCACAGTCAGCACCACGGTCAGCTCACGTGGGACATTTCGGAGGCATGCATGCGGACTCCCAACTGCCGATTTTCGGTTCCTTCGTTGATCTTCTGGCGCTTCACGGCAGGGATGGGATTCCACGGGACGGGCTTCTCATCTCAAAACAGCCCACGGCGTTCCCGAAGCATCTACCGGCGTCAAAAACGTGGAAGGTTGCCCACTCGCTCAGCCGCCGCGACATGTCTCGTCCGTCTTCCCGGAGAAAGCGAACAATAACATCCTCGTGCTATCTCACTCGATCGGCGCCGAAAATGTCAAAAACGAGCAGCTTAACTCCGGTTACATGCTTCAAAATAAAACGTCTAATGACCAGGCCCTCTTCTTTCTCAATCTAATGCCGTCGCGTGAGGGTCTTTGTGTGTGTGTGCTCCTTGTCCTCCTGAATCGAGAGCAGATTCATCCGAAAAAGCACCGATGGTGTTTCTTGTCGTGGGGGAGATGCAATCGGGCTCGTGTGGCATGCCGTCTCTCCTCCACGCAGCCTCTCAGCTTCTGACGTCCACGGGCTACGGCATGAATAGTCATGAGCTGGATTGGGTTTAAAGCACAGAATAAGCGGCACAAAGTAGTTCCACTTGACAGAGCAGCCGTCTACTCTTGTTAGCTTCTGGTGCCTGAATCAAATGTCGATTTTTTTTATCCACCATGTTCATAGATTCCTTGTATTTCACCTCTAACTATCTGTGTAATGGTAACCAAGTCTATTGAAACTGGCCAAGTTAATGTTGCTAATAAGCAACTCAGCAGAGAAGTGTTTATTTCATTTTTTTTCCTTCTCTTTTAAATAGGTTTTTAGTTTGAATGTGTCATTAATAGCGAAATCAGAAGCGGGGAGCAGAAAAACAAGAGGGAAATGTTGGTACACAACTTAGGATTTTAATATAAAATACTCATAAATAATCAAAACTGGGACAAAGTTGACTAAATAAAAACTATATAAGGGAGACGCACATCGATGAAGGGGAAAGCTTCACTCACGTAAACAGGAAACTATACTCCCACAAAAATACATGCCAAAACACGGGGTTTAAATACACATGAGGTTGATGACAAATCGCAAACAAAATTGGGAGGAACTCTATGCAAACTTAAATCCAGACTTTTCATCCAAATAAGTGTGATTAAAGGCATTTTTCAAGTAATTGGTGCTCCTTTTCACTACTAACTGTGCTTTATTGACATAGTTTTTTTTTAATTATTTCCCCACTAGTCTAACATTTTTAAATGACAGTGAACATGTCTTCATTTTTTTCTTCAAGGAAAACCAAAAGTTGCAAGTACAAAACCAGTACTATGAACTACATGTTATATTTATTCATCCATTCTCTTTACCACTTTGTCGCCAGTCAGTTGTAAGGCACTTGTAGTGGCAGACGACCATTCACACTCACACTCACAGTCACACTTTCACAAAGTGGGAAGAAAAACCCCACTGACTGCTACACCATCAGTGATTACAGCTACATTGATAAATGTGATTTTAAATAATACATCATGGCGTGTTTTGTTTTTGATTTCACAAATATCTAAATATATGCAAGACACACATGAACACATTTTTTCTGGTTTGCAGAAAAGTTGTGAAAAAGTTTCCCAATGTATTATGCAATCCCATCGAGATGTGTCAGCCAAAGATTCAAATTCACTTCTCACAAATCCCCCGCTCGCCTTTGCAATATTTCCCTCCGCACTTCCACATGAATAATGTTAGAAAATCATCCATTCATGTGAAGAAATATTTGTGGATTCATAGTTTGTTTTTATTTAATATTTCACACCATACTGACAGGCTGCCAAAAATGCACTTCATTCTGATGTTTAAAACTTTTATTTGCCAAATCAATCTGATCAGAAGTACTTGTCTTGTAGTAGATATTTTTTAAGACTGTAACATGACTATTTAAATAGAAAAAAATAGATGTTTTGAAATGAAAACTAATGTAATTATGTTAAACAAAATACTGAAATTCTCCAATTTTTTCTACATTGATTGGATATAATAAATAGGCAAGCACGTGTTAAAGCTGAGAAATACAAAAGTATGTAGGTTGCATTTAAACTTCTTTTGTGGGCCATATTCAGTTATATCTTCAGTATTTGCAGCCGGGCAATACAGAAATAAGCAGCGGCATTTGCAGTATCGATTTAAGTGCAGAATAATTGCTAATCTAGTGAAGCCTTTGTTGTCATTATACAAGCACAATGCGATTTAAAACTTCACCGTAAAGAGCCGACATAAATAAGTAGTCATAAAAAGATGTATATTCAATAAAAATGGAGTGAGGTTAAAAAAAAGTGGTTAGCCGCACGTGAGGTAGCTATGATGTTTTAGTGCAAGTTTGTTTTATCATGCATGCTACCATATGTTGCTACCAATACCAAAAATTGCACTTGCAATCCCGAGACGGCATGGTTTAAGATTGCGAAAAGATGGTATTTGTCTTTGTTATTTCATCATTGCCCTCCCTAATACACAGACTTTTTTTAAAGCTGTAGTCGCAAGATTGTTTGCCCCTTGCAGAGCGGGGTCTTCTCTAACACTACTTTTATCTCAACTCCAAATCCACCAACAAAGCCGACCGTGTCATCTACACGCACAGTTTCTTCTGCTTATGTTGAGCTCATGTGGGATACAGTGCCTGTTAAACAAGTACAGCAGCTGGACGTGAGTAGAAATATATCTCATTTTGAGGTAATGTTATCTGTAAGTATGACTATACTACAAATCTGATTGTTCTAATGGTTTAATTACTGGCTGATAACTGGTACCAGTGTGGTCGAGGAAGGGAAACCGGCGTAAAAACTCTGCCAAATATATCATGCAAATTGACTATTTTGCTGTGGCGACCCTTGAGTTGAGTGGATTAGCCCAAAAGTCAGTTTATCTGATAACTGTGCACCGAAGTAGCTAAGGGTACCTTAAAAATGTATAAAAATGTCAGTATCTCAAATCCCATTTGGATTACAGAATGATTTGAAATGTATATCAATTTTACATGCCTTTTGGGGGGCACCTTCGGTCTTTAAACGAAAATAGGAAGATTTTTTTTCTGTGTTACATAATATTTACTAAGTACAGTAACATAGTGGGAAAAATTTGGGGGAATCGCTTTGTGTGGACATGCAATGCAAATCTGCATCAAATCGTCAGATTTTATTCTTCAGATAAATGGCAATGGAGTCCTGTTATTGTTCCTGAAATGCATTATGGGAGTGAGATCAAGTCAAATGACAGAAAAATCCAAGAATAGGTAAACATGAAAATTCCTTATATATCCTAAAGTCGCCGTCATTAAAACTGCTTACCGTTAAAAAGTGTGTGAACCAAAGTCCTTGTCAGAGTTCTGATGAAACACTTTCTTTTCCATTATGAGCCCTTTTGTGTTTTAATGATGTAGCCTGCGTGTCCCTTTCCTTCCATTGCAGCTCTCCTGCCTTTCTACCTATAGTCAGACAACTATTTGCCATAAGGGGGGATTTAATTGGGATTCCCCATGCATGCGAATCCCACTACAAAGGCCGCAGATTTGATTTGAGGTCTGTAGAAAAAGTCTGAATGTGGAGGGAGAAAAAAAAAATCACGCTTACACTCACATCAGCCGCAGAGCCTGAGTTTAGCAGCTTAGGCGGCAGCAACAGACTCACTGATCTCTGTGAAAAACCCTCTCAAGATGTCAGCCTTCTGCTTTCGGCACCCTGCTTGCTTGTGAAAATGCAAGCGCTAGCGTTCAAGTATTTTAGCCAACGATCCCTTAGTCATCTCACTGGCTGATTCCACTTGACCCGTTGCACACATTCAGTTCAATGTGTTCTCTTGCATGACAGCATTAGCCTTCATTCCATATTTAGAATGGATGTTAACTAATCATTTCGAAAGATTCGGTTTATCAGTAGCATAAATTAAATGGTTGCGTTGGCAAGGTCATTCAAAGTGCAGCTGTACTTCTACTACCCACCACCACCACCACTCAGCTATAATCATTTTTACTCGTCCAACAAAGCTGCTTGAAAACCACAAAAAAGGTCAACATCTAGCCAAAACAATATAAAAAAAACAACCAAATGAAGTGAATAGTGAAGGAATGTCAGTCAGCAAATCGGTTGCCAAATAATGAAGAAATTAAGTCTCTGTTTATCATTTATGGTCTTATAATGGGAAGTTTATGACATTATACATTGAGTTTACAATTTGTATTCAGGAAAAACTCATGAGGAACAAAAATGCGTTCTAATGTAACCCTGTAATATCGTTTTTTTCATTGATTTATTATTATTTGCAACTTTAATAGCACCACTTTAATATTTTACATTGATTTTATGTGCATCCTTAATAGCACAACTATCTCCTAATCTCCTAAAAAATAATGAATAATATAAAAACATCCTAAAAGGGCCACTCATACATCGGTCACATGTTTAAAAAAATGATTCCGACATGACATTTCTTGACATTATGATACAAAGATATACATCATTTTACAAGATTTTGAGAGACAGGTTTGAGTCAAATTTATCTACCTACAGATTATTCAAAAGTAAAAAAACCTATATAATGGAAAAAGAGGAGAAAGTTAAATGATCTCCATGTTTGGTGAATATCACCATGATTTTTTTTATCGTTATTCCTCGCCATTACAGTTTGCACTGCTGTTTTTAATGACTTTTCACATCCCTCAATGCCCTTCCCTATCTGTAGTAGCAAAATTTCCAGCTGGGATCAAACCCTCGACCCCACTAACCATTCGTGCACCCTACTATAGTATAGTATATAATATATACGTACCTATTTATGTCTTTTCCCATTATTTTTTTCATGATGTTGTCATGTTGTGATTTGTTTTTTCGCCTCCCGAGTTACAGCAACCTTCCAAACACTTGAACATCACAAATGTATTGCTGTGTGCTCACCCTCCGGCGTTAAAGTTCGTATATTTCCACTTTGACCCTTAGGCTAACAGCTAAGCCCCAGTTCTGTCTGCCTAAACTTGCCTCATACCCATTGCACCTCTGGCCACTTGATCCCACTTCACTGCTGCAGGAGCTGTGGATTTGCTTAATGCCTTAACTAAATGAGAATAATAACCCCGCAGACTAGAATATTTAACGTACCACTCTAGGGAAATGTTAAAATAGATTATTAAAAATTAATTTGTTTAAAATGCAAGTTTTTTTCCCCCCAGCTCTGCAGCTTCATTCATCCCAGTGTTGTTTATAGTGGTGAGTGTGTTTAATTGTAAAGAGTATTCACACATTTCGAATATGTAGGCATGAATGAATGAAAATATTACACTTCTTACTTTGTAGTACACTTGTTTCTGTGATGACATTCACTCAAGAAAATGGAAAATATTGACAAGATCTTAAGCCTTGGCCTACGGAAATGAAATACAGTGATAAGTTTACTTACAAATGTCTTTACATACAAAATATTCAGGTTATGAAACATCTCATTGGGTAAAATTTGTCTCTGGACAGAAATAAATTCAAGTAATTTAACGCAAAGTTCCTAAACTTCAAACATCCCCTTGAACATAAATACACATGGCATCCTGTATTTTAAAAATAGTGTCATAGTGTTTGCTCTTCCATTGGCTATCTCCCAACAACCTGGTGGCCTCCCATTGGCTTAGAAGTGAAAATTGCGACTCTACTTACGACAATTTCAAGTGACGTAATGTGACTCTACTTACAATAATTTCAAGTGACGTAATGTGACTCTACTTACGACAATTTCAAGTGACGTAATGTGACTCTACTTACGACAATTTCAAGTGACGTAATGTGACTCTACTTACGACAATTTCAAGTGACGTAATGTGACTCTACTTACGACAATTTCAAGTGACGTAATGTGACTCTACTTACGACAATTTCAAGTGACGTAATGCGACTCTACTTACGACAATTTCAAGTGACGTAATGTGACTCTACTTACGACAATTTCAAGTGACGAAATGCGACTCTACTCACGAAAATTTCAAGTGACGAAATGCGACTCTACTCACGAAAATTTCAAGTGACAAAATGCGACTCTACTTACGAAAATGTCAATTGCCGCAATGCGACACTACTTACGACAATTTCAAGTGATGAAATCACTCGTGAAACCAATTAATTTCATAAATAGAGGTACCACTATATGAATACTCAGATTGAAAATTAATATATATTTTTTTAAATTGATGTAAGTGTGATTGCCATCTACTATATTGTTATAATGAGACATTAGCACTCCATATTTCTTGAATTATGGCAAAAGCAATTATACACTATATGGCCCGTGTGAGCATGGTTGATTTGTGAGCCTGTGCGTTTAATTAGAAATAATAATGAAATCGGGAACCAAGGAAACATATCCCGTCATCAAAGAATCTAATCAACGATGGCAAACTATCCATATTATAGTTGAGATTCTGGCAAGCCTGCTTAAAAATCTGGTGTGTACTTCAGTCCTTCTTTACAAAATCCATTACTCTACTGACATCTCTTACTTGTTTACATACTGATTCATATTCCATGGCTCATGAGCCTTCATTCAATTTGCCTTTTCAATTTCTTCATGACACAAAGCACACAAGGATTTCATAAAGACAAAAGAAGCTACTGATAGGTTTGGGAGGAAAAGGCACAAAGATCCATATATTTATTTTTTTAATGCTCATTACAGTTCAGATGTGGTAAAAAAAAGGCACATTCACACAAAAGAAACAGACTAAAGTGTGTAATAGCAATACATTAAAACCTTCTTTGCCTGACAAATGCATAAAAGATCCACTGCCTTATTGAAATAACCTCATTAGATTTCTGAAAGGATTTCTATTCTGAGGCACCAAAAGCATTTGACGGGGAAAATGTTCCAATTCCAATCAAATTCCTTTATTAATTTTTCAGCCTATTTCTGCAAATATTGCTCCTTCTAAAATACAAAACACTTAATCCATGCTTCACTAAATATAGATAAATAAAATGATTTACACTGCATTTATTATTATGGTTGAAAATGAAATAAATGTAATTATTATTGGGTTTGTAGACAAGAGCTAAGATGCTTTTTTTTTCACCTAAAGCAATAGTATTCATGAAATAAACATCAGATAGTCTTTGTGTATTATCAAGTACATCATGTCTTTAAAAAAAATGACTTTTTTTTTTTTAAATTGATTGCAAATATTGCTCCTTCTAAAATACAAAACACAATCCATGCTTCACTAAATATAGATAAATAAAATAATTTACACTGCATTCATTGCCATGGTTGAAAGTGAAATAAATGTAATTATTATTGGGGGGTTTTAGAGCTAAGATGTGAGTAAGCTTTTTTTTCACCTAAAGCAATAGTATTCATAAAGTAAATATTAGATAGTCTTTGTGTGTAGTATCAAGTACATTATGCCTTTAAAAAATGACATTTTTTTAAATTGATTGCAAATATTGCTCCTAAAATACAAAACACTTAATCCATGCTTCACTAAATATAGATAAAGAAAATAATTTACACTGCATTAATTGTCATGGTTGGAAATGAAATAAATATAATTATTATTGGTTTTTTTTTAGACAATAGCTAAACTGTGAGTGAGCTTTTCCCCCCCCTAAAGCATTAGTATTCATGAAGTAAATATTACACAGTCTTTTTGTGTAGTATCAAGTACATCATGTCTTTAAAAAAATTGACATATTTTTTTAAAGACATGATGTACTTGTCAATTATTTTTATCAATTTAAAAAAAATGGAAATGTTTTTTTTTAAATTGATAAAAATAATGCTATTACGATTTTGCAGGGGGGTTGTTTGGCTCCGTTTTCAATCCGATGAATTGAGAAACATGATTAAATTGATGAATTGGTCAAATTTAAACACTGTTCGCCAAAAATTGATCACACACTAAAAAAATTGGTGTTTTGGCTAAAAGAAGAGCGAATGAACATTGAATCCTGCCCATTGTCTTTAAAATGTCACTTCTCCCAAGCCCGTCCCAAATCCAAGCCTTTTTTATCTTCTTTGTACAAAGATATAATGATCCCCACCCTGTCGCTGCCAGAAAGATGATTACAATGTTTGGTCAACATTCTATTGGCACGTTGCCATTTTGCTGGAGAAGAAAAACTGCTGGGCCAAGAGCAGACAGCATCAAAGCCAAGTGTGCGCCCGCCTGCAGTCAGAAGCCCCCTTTTGCACGATTGTAATTAAAGATAGAGAGCCACGCGAATCTGTCTTGCAAAGGAAATAATTACATAGTAGATCTGCCACGGTGGGGAGAATGTGGGTGGGAGCGGGAAGAAAAGGAAGGTCTGTCGGTGGATGGGGGTGCTTGAAAACGGCGGGATGGCGGCGGATGAGGTCAAAGCTGGTTCAGAGAACCGTGGGTCATTTGCGCCGCTTCGCATTTGTAATCCTACAGTACACACACGGAATAACAGGCTGATTTGAAGGCAGCGAGGGGATAGGTGTAGAACTGAGGGGTGGGCGCTTGTTAAAGGGCAATATTAAGCACAGCTGTGAAGCAGAACTCAACACATTTTATTTCCTTCTCCTCGGCAAGCAGGAAACATCGTTTAACGTGATCAATAAGAACCCAAGTGAAAGCTAATTCAATACATTTGTGACTTTGGGTTTTCATTGATTTTTTTTTCTTCCTTCCCCTCTGCAGCATAGCCAGACTCTGGTTGCTAAAATGACCCATAATGAGAACACTTGCTAGATAGTGATCCATACTGGCTACCAGTAGAACTTGGGGTGTGGAACTGAAATCAATCAAGCAGATATGTGCAGAAAAATAAATGGTGTGCAGGTATTTGGGGTTTTAGATTGCATGTTGCCTTAGATGCGGGTTAGGGTTATCGACAAAGATAAGTCTGTTATTTTACGTACATTCCTTAAAGAAATCTGAGGGAAGAGGACCATTTAAAATGAGCTCAAACATTGAACTGTAAATAAACATACCGTAAAACCTCCATTTCAACGGCATGCCGTTCTATTTTTCAAACTTTCCCCTGTAGTTCCGTTCAATTAGAGGTGCCGTTCAATTAGAGGGTGCCGCTCTATTTTTCGACGAGCTGGTCAGAATTTGGAGAAGATGCGGTAAATTTTATGGATGAAAAGAGAAACCAGGTAACATAGATATATTTTTTAACAAAAAGGCACAAATACATATTTCACTAGTATGCCGCTCTATTTTTCAAACTTTTCCCGTAGTAACGTTCAATTAGAGATGCCATTCAATTATAGGGTGCCGTTCAAATAGAGCTTTTATGGTATTTCCATGATTATAAATTGAAACTGCATTAGGCATATTTCCTTCCACAAACTGCAGGAATTAAGATTCTATCTGGCAAGTCATCCAGTCCATGAAGCAGCATAACCATGTCACAGTAACAAAATCTGTACCAAACAGGGACTCGAACTTCTGTTATTTACGTACATTCCTTAAAGAAATCTGAGGGAATGAGACCTTTTAAAATTAGCTCAAACATTGAACTGTTTTAAGTAAACAAACATATTTCCATGATTATAAATTGAAACTGCATTTGGCATATTTCCTTCCACAAACTCCATGAATCAAGATGCTATCTGTCAAGTCGTCCAGTCCATGAAGCAGCATAACCATGTCACAGTAACAACATCTGTACCAAACCTCTGTTATTTACGTACATTCCTTAAAGAAATCTGAGGGAAGGAGACCTTTTAAAATTAGCTCAAACATTGAACTGTTTTAAGTAAACAAACATTTCCATGATCATAAATTGAAACTGCATTTGGCATATTTCCTTCCACAAACTGCATGAATTAAGATGCTATCTGGCAATTTGTCCAGTCCACGAAGCAGCATAACCATGTCACAGTAACATCTGTACTAAACATGGACTCGAGCCTCTATAAATGACAATGCCAGATAAAACAGTGTATGAGAACAACCAGGTAAAGATCATGAGGGAATGTTAGACAGTCAAACTGGAATCTTAGAAAACAGAAAACTCTAAAACGGCATCAAAAATCCAAAACACATTCAGGTTTTTGAATCATTAATGCATTATGCCTTAGTCCACCTTGACGAATCTGTGTGAAATGAAAGGACTGCCTGTGCTTGAAATGAGCAATAAGCACCTTGAAAAAGCAACGAGAAATTCATTTTTTTGTTTTTTGTTTTAAACAAGTGTGACAAACTATGTTATAGCCAAAGATTGCTTGCGCTCTCCAATTTTCATCTTTGGCATCCATTTTAATGCGGAAGAGTACTAAAGTCAATTGAAAGTTAATTCCAATGTGTTTGATTAATGGGCACTGGAGGATGCTCAGTAATCTCTGCTCTGTTCAACTGTTTCACATCAAGACACACCGAGGTAATTATTCCTGCCGTTCTCCTGGAGTAAATGTTTGTGCTGCGTTGCCTTCCATGAGCATCGCTTCTACGCCATCTTAATTAACATCCTCATAGAAAGATATGCTCGTATGTTTTTTAGTACGCCGAGCAAATCAGAATGGTTCAAATGGACCAGGACAGTTTGTGTCGGGGAAAATGAGAGGTTTTGGTTTAAAGATTATAAACATGTAACCCTGCCAAGCAATTAGAAAATGATGTCAAATTAAAGGAGAATATTGAAAATAAAACTGTGTACTGCTCAAAATTGTTAAAAAAGTAGATGTCAAGATTCATTTGTTGCAAAGCATTTATTATGACTGGGTTTAAAAGGCATTGCAAAAGCCACTTTTAATTGGTTGTTTACCGTTAGTTGAAATTTCAGAGGGGCCATCCATCAAATGTCAAATTAAACAACCAACTATATCTTTTGTTCTCGTCCTGGTTCTGAAAATGTGTCGGTAAAACCCAACTAAACGAGAAAAATGCACTCAAAACGGAATCATTTCAAAAAGAGCATTCATAACAAGTGGGTGCTACATGAGCGGAATTGGAAGAAAACTGAGTGAGATAACTGTTAACAGCTATAAATTGTGGCAGAAAAATAATAAAATATCTCATTTAAAAAGGTCCAATTGATATTTTTTGCCCTGGAAAAATATGGAAATGCAGAAAATTCAAAAGAACAAAGGACACTAAACTAATTGTTCATACACATATCAATAGGGACTGCCTTTGTATATAATGTGTTACAGAAATGCAACTGTGTTGCAGTCACATGGCTCCAAATGCAATGAAAATAGGTAATTTTTTCATTTTTATTTTTAGCAGCGTCGCCCACCAACTGTGTAAAGACCATCTTTTCACCCCCTCCATGGATTGTAAACAGTGGGAGCCGATGTCAACGGTGAAATTAGTACATTTTTCTTCGCTCCACCTTTTAAGCTCTTCCTTTTATATTTTATAGATTTGCTCAACATTTTGCATTCCTAGCAAGCTAAATAGATTTGCACAGGAATAAATTAATGTGGCTTGATTAATCAAATTGATGTCATGAATATACTAAATAGGCAGAGCTATCTAAAACAAAATTATTTCTTTAATCAGTTTTAAAGGAAAGAAAGAAACATGAATGTGATAGTAAAAAGATTGGAATGCATTATGTTTCTTTTCAGATTAAATTAATCAATTATCCAACAGGCAGTTTATAGCAAATTATTATTATTAAAAAGATTGATTGCATTATATTTCTTTTCAAATTAAATTAATCAATTTTTCATCAGGCAGTTTATAGTAAATTATTATTAGTAGTAGTATTATTAAAAAAGATTGGAATGCATTATATTTATTTTCTGATCAAATTAATAAATTTTCCAACAGGCAGTTTATAGTAAATTATTATTATTATTATTTTAATTATTATTATTATTTTTATCATTATTTTTATTATTATATTTATTATCATTTTTATTAACATTTTTATTATCATTTTTATTAAAAGGTTCCTTTTTTGGCAATATAACACAAAACCAGTGTTATCACAATTAAGATAATCCATGGACAATGTTTTTTAATGTGTTGGGTTTGTATCAGACTCGACTCCCATAAATTATTGGTTATTTTATTATTGGTATTTATTTTTATGTGTGGCTGGTTAATACTTAAAGCTCAATAATGAAGCCCTCTTTCCTCAGCTTTGAGCATTGCTCCCAATTAACATTTGATTTGGTGGTTAACAATATTGATTAAGTAATACTCTTTATCGCAACCTTTTTTGACACCCTTTAAACAATTCTGGGGCAATAGCTTATCTTGGACAGGCAGTAAGTGGTCCCATCCTATGGGGGTCCTCGGGGTAGCTACACTGGCTTTGTGGATGTCTTTCAATTAGCAACTAATGAAGACAAAGCAGAAATGGCTCCACTGATCAATTGTGCACATAATTAGATCAGGATTTTTTTTAACGAGAGCTGGAGAGGAGGCTGATGACAAATACAGTGCCTTCAAATACTTCCTTAAACAACTTTAAAATTGAACTATCAGAACTTTGTCAAGTGTTTTACTGGGGGAAACAGCAACTTATTTTGAATTACAAGGCTCCACAGCAGTAAAAAAAGATAAACAATCCACAGTCCCATATAAAGGAAATTACTGCCACCTGCTGGTTTAAAATAGCTAGCTCTCTGTAGGACTGTTTTATTCTGTTACGCAGTTTGCAAATTTAAAAAAATGTTTGCATGAAATAACACTCTGTAGGACTGTTTCATTCTGTTACAGTTTGCAATGAAAAAAAAATTGCATATGGATTGAGAATTTAAAAAATATATTGAAATATTCCTCTCCCAATCTAATCTTGCACCAATATGAATGTGGTATAAAGCATTTGTTTTCAATGTTGTAAATATGTTTTAAGATCTACTTCCAAATCCCAAGAGAAGAGTGACTAATCTTAAATGTGTGTGTTTGTGTGTGTGGTGTTGGAATTTTATAGGTTAAAAATGAACAGCTATATTTGCCATTTCTGATGATGCAACGACTTATTTTTGCAACCACTAGAGGCCACAGTTGTCTAGATAATATCCAATCCATTGATAACAATGAACAAGATATGAATATTTCCCTCTATATTTTTCTACTATGTAATAACAGTAGTGTATACATTAAATAATTGTTTTATCCGCCTTAAAATCCAGTCAAAAAATACAATGATGAGTTTACGTATGTGTTTTAAAGCCACCTTGATGCCATTACATCAATCACATATTAACCAAAATCTTTTGTGCCATTTTAAGTAGGAAAGAGCAATTTATAGAACAATTTTAAAGACTTAAAGGGAACTGGAACAACATCATAAATGAATATTTTTATGGAGAAAACCCAGACATAGTTATAATGGTGATTGAGTTGCGGGCTGGCTAATGAAATGTCAAAAAAAAAAAGAATAATAAGTTGTACATAATGCCAAAAATCACCACTCATTTCTCAAAGACAAGTAACCAAACATGCTTCTAGGAAAATGTCTTCCACAAGCCAGATGTTTGGCTTTGAGTCAGTCTCCTACTGCTTGTCAAAACTGCAGCAAATACATTTGTCAACAGTCTACAACATGATGCATAAAACAGATTGCAAATTTGATTAAAATACCAATAATCTGTTTGGGTCTGGGACCAGCTAAAAAGACTTGAAATACCACAAAATGATTAATTCAGGACCATCAACTCACACCATTCTTCATTTCTGAGAGTAAATATAAGATTGAATATTCCAAGTATCTTTAGCCTGGTATGCAAACTTAAGTTTGTTTGAACTTTATGGATAGTCCATTCAAATGTTTGGCTCACATTTAAATTCAAGTACCACAGCAGAAATGTTTTATTCAGTGTGGAAGAATAATGTCGATCATTTTCAATACATTGACTGTCATTTCAGCAAATTATTTTTTGAACGATGTCAGATGTTGCTTTACCTTTCTCACTTTTACCTTTAATAGATACTTGTCAAACCCAGAGAGAGGAAAAAAATCATTTCTTCATAAGCAATATACATTCAAGGGAATGAGCATGAGATGTTTACTTGCAGTGCAATCATTTTTTAAGGCTTCTCTGCATTCATAGTCGATCTCAATGCTTTCTATGCCACTATTTACCTTTTTTTATACCTCCAGTGGATTGAATTTGTACTATTTTCTGCCAAAAGCCTCTGGTCGTTGTTATTGTTGTCGCTAACCCTTGCTGTTATTTTCTGCATGTGTATTTTTTTTTTCCAGTGTCCTTCAAAGCTTAGCCAAATGTTCTTTGGCATCAACAATTGCTGCTTTTCTATATCTCCCCATTTGGAGTCGATTACTTAACAGAGTACAATGGATTTGTAGCCTCAGAGTGGTTGTATATCCCAATGCCAATGTTTGCGCGGTGGCTTTATTGACTTCTCATTTGTTCCTTTTAATGTTCTTGTTGATGCCACCTTTGAGTCATGTAAAACAGAGCAGAGACATTCAAGCGTGTATTGTTTGCATAATCACAGTTTAACTACATTAGGCTGTGTGTATATTGTTATATTGACTGGATGGGCCGTGTGCGGTCGATTGGTCGCCGGTCTTTTGGTCGCCCGGACCCAAACAATGGGCGACCAAAAGACCGGCGACAAAACAAGGTAAAACAACACGGTCTACGCTTCAATAAAAGCCAACAATGGCCATGAGCAGTTTCACTGAGCCGACGTGTGAGTGTATAAGAGTTTGTATGTACATGCGTTGTCCCTTTAAGAAGTTACGTCAGTCAGGGTCTTAACAAGTTCTCCAACAAAAAACAATAAAAGTACGGGAAATTTGGAGCTTTTCTTTAGCCTAATAATTAATAGGGCATTAAGTATGACTAAATAATAATTCACAGTTTGTATTTAGGGAATTTGAGCAACGATTTAAATGGTAATTATCAATAACCTTCCGGGCGACCAAATGACCGAGTACCGGATGGGCATTTTTCCAACAATGGTTTAATCACCTTGTTGTTAATTAGATCTAGATGGAATTAAACAAATATTGTGAAGTCTACGTCTATGATACTTTACTCATGCAATCTACGAAGTGACGTCGGAAAAGAAATATAGCCTTCTTCAAAATGTTGATTTACACAGGTGCATACAATCTATGAGCATTGAACAATGGCTTTAAAATAGGTTTCATACAGAAAACCACATGCAAGATAGAATCAGGAAGTGGAACAGAGCTTCATGCTTCTCTTCTATCTCAAAAGGGAAGTGGTTCAGACAGAAAATACATTTAGTTCATTGTGACCACAAACAGTTTGCAACCGCTGCTTTGTGTACAAGATGCTCAAGATATTGCTTCTAGTATCAACTCCTTATATTTTTAGAACTCACATACAACAACAACAAATCCTGTTACACATTCAAGGGTAAGAAATCAACATTTGTGTGAGAATCCTGTGACATTATTACAGTAAAGCACAACAAACCATACATGACAAGCCCAGAAATAGACAGGGATTACAGCAATGAAACTTTTTTTTCTCTTGACTCATTTTAAAGAAAGAATACTAGTAACACACATTCATTATTCATCATCTACATCTAAATTGATGTATTCAAATTATTACCTGTCATGTCTTTGGTTGTGAAGTGAAGCGGGACCTTGAGATACAAACTTAGGACTGGTCAAATAAAATAAAGAAACAAATTTAACGGTGATAACAACGACATGACCACACAGCCTGACCACAACACAGGAAATCACCAGACAATTACAGACACCTGGGTCACACGAGGGGAAGATTCCACCGGAAAGACACAGCAGGTGGAACACATTCCTAATCACATGGACAGCAAACACAAGGAAAAATACACTTTTCCATCTCAAAAACCCCCAAAAAACATTACATTACCGTAATTTCCAAGTAAAAGAGAAGAACTCCATAGAAGATCTCATATTTTATTGGTGATTGTGAAAAGGATACAATTGTGATCACTCTAATCAAACCAAATTAAATCGAATTGTAGTCATACCAGCATACCTGTCAACCTCTACCGATAACTGCCCTTATAAATGATTATGATTCCCCTTACAAACCCCCAAAAGACCTTACAAACACCGTACGAGTACGGTGTTTGTAAGTTTTTTTGGGGGGTTTGTAAGGGGAATCATAATCATTTATAAGGGCAGTTATCGGTAGAGGTTGACAGGTATGTACCAGGCATTATGATTTTTTTTTATCTACTCTCAATCTGTCAATCATTTTGAGTCAGTCTTAACATTGCTATGTAACCGCCATTCTTTTCAACCAGGATCTTCTGGTTCATCTTAATTATTTTTTCTTTAGTGCCTTCAAAATCCAATTTTTCCCATTTTTATGTGCAACTCTATGCCCCCTAAACAACTAGAATAATAAGGAAAAAGCCAAATTGTAGCTTTCCACCCTCATTTTTCTGCACGCATTTGCCCATCAGACATTATTCTTGTTTGTGCACTCTAATTAAATACATTAACCAACCCTATATGGATTTTGTACTGAAAGAAAAAGAAATTGGAATAGAATTTGGAATATATTTTTAACTATTGCATCGACACATTCAACTCTTACCTTTTATTTAGCATTTTTACCACGGATGGTGTTCGAACTAATGCTGTTTGACATGAGTAGGATGAGTATATCTAATCTATTTGTGTTCATTGTGCTGACATTTCCTAATATTGCCTCGAGTGCGGGCGAGCAGGTCAACGGGGAATGCAAATGACCCAGGAGACCCAGACTTCACAGCTACAAATATTCCCCCACCAACTGTCCACATACTCTCTGCCCAGCAGCCATCTTATTCCATTACAACTGTTTATATAGAGACCAGAAACAACAAAGGAACGAACCAACTGCAATTTACGGTCCTAAAATTGTGTTTTTTTGTAAGATTGCCTCGGGAATGTAATATATTTCTTAATTTCACAACTCAATCTCTAATTGGCCAAGAAGACATCCTTGCTTAATTAACTACATGCTAGTCTCATTTTATCTTATCTCATTTTCTGAACCACTTTAGCCTCACCAGGGTCACGGGGGGTGCTGGAGCCCATCCCAACCAGGGGACACCCTGAATTGGGATATATTAAAATAATAATAAAAACACTATACTCATCTCTTTGGTATATATTTTAAATTTGCAAAAACAAGACTCTTCAAGGCCAGTAATCTCATTTTCTGAACTACATTAGCCTCACTAGGGTAACAGGGGGTGCTGGAGCCTATCTCAACCAGGGGACACCCTGAATTGGCATACATTAAAATAATAATTAAAAAAAATTATGCTAATCTCCTTGGTATATATTTTAAATTTGCAAAAAGAAGATTCTTCAATGACAGTAATCTCATTTTCTGAACCACTTTAGCCTCACTAGGGTCGCCGGGGGTGCTGGAGCCTATCCCAACCGGGGGACACCCTGAATTGGCGTACATTAAAATAATAATAAAAAAAACTATACTCATCTTCTTGGTATATATTGTAAATTTGCAAAAAGAAGATTCTTCAATGACAGTAATCTCATTTTCTGAACCACTTCAGCCTCACTAGGGTCGCCGGGGGTGCTGGAGCCTATCCCAAATGGGTCACACCCTGAATTGGAGTACATTAAAATAATAATTTAAAGAAACTATGCTCATCTCCTTGGTATATATGTTAAATTTGCAAAAATATGGCTCTTCAAGGCCAGTAAATGAAGCTACGACTGAGTTTAGAATGTAAATGGAGTTGGTTGCCTCTGGGATTCTACACTATTAAAATGTGCTCATGTTCAGAAGAGCACTCTACTTGACCTGAATAACAATTTGAAAATGGCAGGGCTTCTTGTTACATGTCATCCTGTTAACATTTGACAATATTATCGCTTCATTTCAGTTGTTTAACAAGAACAATGAAAACAAAAATTGTTCATCAGTGTTTTCATGGGAGCTCGTACTTCAATTAAATAACCTTTATTTTTGCTTCATGTGTTTTTCTTAGCATTTGCTCTGACTACATGAAATCCCTCAGCAGCATTATGCCACAAGTTGAGGACTAATTAATAGAAAATGATAACAAAAATGAAAATAAGGAAGCTTATAAGTCAATTATAAAAAGATAATATAAAAATGGCTGGTAAAAGGTTTTTTGGTGTAACTTTGCAAATGTCCAACAGCCATTAACATCCATTTGGAAACTTAAAAATAATTTTTAAAAGTTTTTTAGTGTTTTCCGCCATCATGTTTTCATCTCTTCACTTGGTCCAATCGCAGTGGGCCTCCGACATTGACATGACAGAAGACTTTAAAGTCTTTAAGTTGCTCCTTTTAAGAGGCTCTTTCCAGATATAATGTTCTTTGTGTGCTTGCATTCTTTGACTAATTCCACACACGTGAACGGATATGTTGCACTTCAAATAACTAACATTTTCCTCTCGCCAAGTCTCCGACCTGAAGCTCTTTCGACATATTTTGACTTCAAACTGTCCACATAATGACAAAACATCCCCTAAAAGTCCTGCTCTTCGACAACACAGATAAAATCAGCTTCAAACGCAGTCACACCAAAGCCTCACATTACATTAAAACGCCCTAAGCAAGATCTAATAATACGTCCTTTCAGGCCCAACCATGAGCTTTCCATCAACACATTCATTAACAGAAAAGATGTAGTTAAAAATATGCACATTAGATGGCAGGCCAAGTCTTCACCTTCCACTTCCCCACCTTTTACCCAAACAATGATGTAATCCATTGCAGAAAAATTATAGCTCATGGCAAAGGCATCCCCCACCATGTATTGGTATGCATTTTTTTGCACTGACCTAAGTATCACATTCATCCGGAGCCTTGTTGTGTCTAAAGAAATGAAATTAATTTTTGTTTTAGCAGCAGGGCTCCAAAACAAGCTTTCCCCATCTGGTCACATATCGTCCTCGCTCTCTGGCATGTATTTTAAATGTGGCAGTGACCTTAGCAGTAATAAAAGCAATTCTCGCTGCACTAATCCTCTGCTCTGTTCTCACAGGCTCTTAACCTTTTCTGTCACACACAAGTGTAGTGAGCTGTAACACCAAGCTCAACAACCATCAAAACCCCCCACAATATCCGCACCTAATAACATTGGCTCTGTGGTAGACATATCATAGGAGGAGAGCATCTGCTGGTGGGAGAAACAGTATGACGTCTTCTTTCCCGTGGGTGCGGTGGCTGTAAAAAGACAATCAGACCAAGGGAGGAGGATGAAGATAGAGAGAATTAGCATCCTCAGAAAATGCGTCATAAATGAGGAAGGGAACATTATTCATTCGGTCCTTAATTGTTTGTCTCATAGATGAAGTGTTAACATTGAATTTGGGGACACAAAGGCCCGCATCATTCGTCCAAACAAAGCTCAAAGCCATTTTTGGGATGCTTACTTTAAAAAAAATACGGACAAAAAAAAATACGGACATAAAAAAATACGGACAAAAAAAAATACGGACAAAAAAAATACAAAAAAATGTCAATGATGCAAAAGGAATATTTTTTAAATGACAAGAATTTTAAACAGCTTTAAAATACAATTTAGAACATTTGTTGAATATTCAAGATATCATTTAATTCAACCTGACAATAATGTTTTATTTTTGTAAATAGATTTTTTTGGTTTTGAATAACTGTTCATTCTTTGGTATAGCTTACCGTATTTTCCGCACTATAAGGCAAAACTAAATTTTTCGGAAGCCAGCGGTGCGCTTTATAATTCGATGCACTTTATGGATCAATATTGGTATGAAATTCCCTTTAGCACAGTTCCATCTAGTTCAAGGGTGTCAGACTCGGGATGGTTCGCGGACCGCATTAACGTCAACTCGATTTCATGTGGGCCGGACCATTTTAGATATATTTAGATTTTTTTTATAAATGGATTGAAAGAACTGGATCAAAATCCCTGAATATTCAGTTTTTTTTATAGATCTAAAACAATGTTTATTTTAGCTTTTTATATATATATATATATATATATTTAGATTTTACAAAATGATTTTTGAACTAAAAACACAGAAAAAATGGATTTAAAAATTACAATTATTGATTTAAAAGCGGGAAAATTAGGAAATTTAATATACATCTATACTCTTCATTTTAATTTGATCCTAAAACAGAAAGTCAGCACTCATGATTTACTTTCTCGGGCCGCACAAAATGATGCGGCGGGCCAGATTTGGCCCCTGGGCCGCCACTTTGACACCTGTGAGATGTATAACACAATTCTTTACTAGTACTACTACAACTAATACCACTACTAGCACTACTACGACTGCATTTTATAATCCAGTGCGCCTTATATATGAAACACATTTTAATTTTATTGTCATTGAAAATGCATGTTATGAGGTTTAGTATATTTAAATCATGCAGTGTACATTATGTTGCGACATCTTCTAACTTTTTTGTTTTATAAGACTTAGCTAGTGAAAAATGTCACAGTTCTATTTCAGGAATTTCATTTCAAAACGGCAGCTGGTGTGAAAAGTATAAATTAACTCCCTTTTTTTTAGTCTATATATCAATTACTTTCCCGCTTAGCGGGACTCACAACTCTTAAAGGTTAATGAGCTTAAACTCAGCTGACTGGGAGCTCATTAAAGCCACCACGGGGACTGAAAGGAGATGGAGAACACCTGAGGTGAAAAGAAACACTCTGGAAGTGTGCAAGGTGAGACATTGAATTTGAAATCAAGTACATTATTCTTTCGGGGTGACTGCCTCACTAAAGTACCCACAGTCACCTACTTACTGTATGTTTTAAGCACACATTTTACCAATGCAATCACTATAAAACTGTAATAAAGTTACCGTTTCTTACATGTGGTCTTCAGGAACAAGATTGGTTTTCATTGGGTTGAATTTTTTTTGAATGAACATTTTTATTGACATGAAATTGAACATTAAGAGTACGATTAATAGTCATGAAAACGTCAACTTGAGTTCACGTGGGCCGAACCAATTTAGATATAACATTTAGATTTTTTTTATTTTTATAAATGGATTAAAAGAACTGGATTAAAAGCCCTGAATATTCAGTTTTTATAGATCTAAAACAATGTTTATTTTAATATATTTTTCGATTTTACAAAATGATTTTCTCTGATTTAGAGTGTCCAATCCACACAGATGGACATGACCTGGATTTGAACCCAGGACCCCAGAGTTGTGAGCCCGATGTTCTAACAACTCGCTCCACCGGGCCGCCCTAGTCATAAAAATATTCCAAATAATCTTGATAAAACACATAGCATCCTCCTTTTTAAATGCTGCATCAACATAGTACAGTAGTACCTCTACATATGAGCAGCTCTACCTACGAGATGCTCGAGATACGAGGAAAATTTCGAGCAAATAATTAGCTATTAACGTATGTTTGAGTGTCTGTATATATTAATCCAAGTTCATTTAAATTCGTTAGTTTGGTTACGAGTACGTTATCGTGGAAAGTCCCCCCGAAATCCCCCCCCCCGCGAAATCCCTCTAATTTTAGTTCTATTAAACACAATTTATTACTATTAAACCACTAGTTATGTGTTACTTTGTCAATAGATGGCGACTTAGAAGAAATAAAACAGTTTTTCCATTCCAATATCCTGTTTTTGGTGTTTTTTCAGAGGGTTGGAACAAATTAATTAGATTTTAGTTCATTCCAATGGGAAACGTTCACTCAAGTTACGAGAAAATTGACATACGAGCTCAGTCCCGGAACGAATTAAGTTCGTATGTAGAGGTACCACTGTACAACAACACCAATGACAGAGAGAACACCTGCTGCTGTTTATAGCAGATGTTAAATGAAAGCAGTTTCCCCAGGAAATATAGGCATGTCTTTCCTTTGTTATACGCAAGTCTTCCCGTGTTATCTGACCGCTCCAGTGTGTTTTTCAATTTTAACCTTATTGCTAGTTCAATGGATATTGAAGGTAGCTTTTCATTCAGATCACTTCATTTTTTTTTTTCAAAAGGCAATTTGCTGGAAAACACTTGCTTTACACGCCCTACAAATTACCTTTGAACCACTTGAAGCAAAGGAGACTTTGGATCTTATTATTGGACCAACCATGAATAGATTCTGCAACAAGGCTTTGACCTTCCAAATAGGGAGAATGGCAACAACATAGTTGGCACAGTCAGTGAAATCCTTGCCAGTAGTCAAAAGATGTGTGCACAGAACACAAATGTGTGAGAGCCATAATGTGATGTTAACTAAAGTGAGTCTCTGAAACTAAAGTGTCAAAATGAATTGCATTAGGGGGGCATATTAAGTGACAACAGTTCCAGAACCAGTAGCACAATAGTACAATATTTGTATGATATAATGTGAAATTTATGGAGCGTATATAGCAGCTTATAAAAGGGTGCAGATGTCTTCCAATACTGAAAATTCCTCACAAGGCTAGCTTGATCTACAATCGGACACCAAATTCCTCTTGAGCTGTATTATATTGTATATATAATACATTATATTATTATATATCATTTTGCCCAATGGGTAGTTTTTTTTTGTTTAATGTGCTGGTAACACAACACACAGTACATCAGAAATGAAATGTTTTAAATACAATTAGTACTGTGACAATGGACGATTAAGGGAAATCTAGAGAAAAATGTGGGCAGCGATAATTCCATGTTTATCCTGCTTTTATTTATGTATTCATTTTTATAGTGAATGATCTCATTGGTAAACATTAGAAGAGTACATGTACATGTTTGTCATTGCCGATTTGTACTGTACGTAAAGCATGCATTTTAATATATACATATGTCTATTTTATATTTGTACACAATTCAGTTCCCCGTGACCTCCATTAATTAAGAGTTGCTGATCACACTTATACACTGCATGTTTTATAAAGTGCCAAAAGAGCCCAGAAGGTGCAAAGAAAAGCTTGCGCTTCAATACAGTGAAACAACAATAGGATGTGAGGGCCTCAAAAGGCTGACTTGCAATTTGGTTTCTGTGATTCTAGTGTTTATCTAGCGTATCGTTATAAGTTTTTTTTAAATTAAGGGTTCCTCATGTAGGAAGAAAATAAAAAGCAGTCGTATTGAAAATGCACTCATGATCAGTTAGGGCACTTTTTTCTTGTTAGTTTAAGACACTGAGAAACTAGGAAACAGAGATGATGAGCTGTTAGTTACGATTAAAATGCATTTCATATGTTTAAGTTGTTACATTCACTATTATTGGGTTTGTGGGAACTGTATAAATGTTATTTCTGCACAGTGACAAAGGTAATTGGCTAATACCGTAATGCCATGATAGAAGGATGGTGGGTGGATGGAAGGAAGATGATCTTTAAAACCTCCAGACAACTGAGGGACTGTGCGGTAATCTCAGTCTGCAGAAGATCCCCACCTTGTGGACTTCCTGTGTGTGGCTCCAGTTTTTTTGCCTAGGTCTACAATGTCTTGTGTGTCTTGTGTTTGTCTTGCTACTGCAACCAAGAAATTTCCCGAATACGGAATGAAATAAAGTTCTAACCTAACCTAACACGATTGTCAGGATTTCATTGACTCAGTTCAGCTTGCAATCACCGATTTCTTCTCTTAGACCAAGGGTGTCAGACTCGGGTTGGTTCGCGGGCCGCGTTGACGTCAACTCGATTTCATGTGGGCCGGACCATTTTAGATATAATATTTAGATTTTTTTAATATAAATGGATTAAAAGAACTGGATTAAAAGCCCTGAATATTGAGTTTTTATAGATCTAAAACAATGTTTATTTTAGCTTTTTTTAAATATATTTTTTAGATTTTACAAAATGATTTTTGAACTAAAAACACAGAAAAAAATGATTAAAAAATGACAATTATTGATTTAAAAGGGGAAAAATCATGACATTTAATATACATCCATACTCTTCATTTTAATTTGATCCTAAAACAGAAAGTCAGCACTCATGATTTACTTTCCCGGGCCACACAAAATGATGCGGCGGGCCAGATTTGGCCCCTGGGCCGCCACTTTGACATGTGTCTTAGACTAAAAATAATCTTGCCAAGGGTTAAACTGGGCTTCTGTGAACATCTGTACTGTGAGAAAAAAAACGTACATAGAAGTCGCACTTGAGCATTAGACTATTAAAAAAGTGCGACTTATAGTCCAGAGAAAATGGTACAACCTTGCTAATGAGTCTCAATTAGAAGTTGCATGTTGCTTACAAAAACTGCTATGACTCAGATCGACTTTCCGGTCTGATAAAGAGAGTCCAACTCGTTTCAGCTTTTCAAACTGAGCATCTTGTCTTGCCAATATGCACGGGAGGGAGCATCTGTTTGTGTTATCTCCGACATGTTTTTGTCCTTTGAGATTTTTGAAATGTTGCTTCCCAATCTGAAGCGATTTGTACAAATGTCTGCATTAGCGTGCATGCTGTTTAAATTGTTAGTCTTCAATTATTCTATCGTACATTTGCCTCATTTAAATGTGAATGCGGTGTATCATCCTTTTCTGAAAATGAAGTCAAATAGGATCGCTTTTCCCTGCACTAATTTGCTGCAATATAATCTCCTCTTCCGTTTAAATGCCTAGGGAGATGATCTCGCAGCTTTAAGGATTTTTCATATTTTACAGCCGGCATTGAGAATATAAAAACAGCGAGAATATTTATTCGCCCTCCAGTGCTGTAATTAAAGTATGTATTGTCATACGTCTGATCAATTCAAAGGAACTGGTTCGTGTGTTTGGCTTTAATAATCAAACAGCTTGTGTTTTGTTGTTAATGTGGAGTTTTTTTCATGATTTAATGGATTTGTGTACAAAATACACCCTATTAAATTGAATCAAATTAATATTTAGTGTATTACACTGAGTGCATTTATTACTGAATTTTAATGAAACTCAACAGCTCACAATTTTGTATCTTTTTTTATTTTTGTACTATTTCATAAGCTTAAAAAAATCCAGTACAACTGTGATTAGAGTTTTAATGCACGTTATTTTTTTTAAATTATTATTATTTTGATTAATTATTGGTTCCTTGTTTTGGTCTCTTGTGTTTCATTTTTACTTGGATTTGTGTACAAAATACACCCTATTAAATTGAATCAAATTAATATTTTGTGTATTACACTGAGTGCATTTATTAATGAATTTGAATGAAACTCAACAGCTCACAATTTTGTATTTTTATTTTATTTTGTACTCTTTCTTAAGCTTAAAAAAATCCAGTACAACTGTGATTATAGTTTCAATGCATGTTAAATTTTCTTTTTTACCCTCTTTTTAAAATTATTTTTATTAATTGTTGGTTCCTTGTATTGGTTTCTTGTGTTTAATTTCTACTTGTTTTAGCCCTGTTCATTGAGTTCACATAATCAGCTACTTTTTGGTTCTTTATTGTTGTTATCTGTGTTAAATTACAGTTCTGAGGTCTTGTAGTTTTGTTTGTTTATAGCTCTGTTACCTTGTGCACTGATTTTTCAAAATAGGGTCCTTATTTTTGACATGCTCCTTTATTTAACACAATCTTTTCTAGCCTGGCCGTGACATGATATGTGACATCCACTATCCTAATATACCATTAGTGTATGTTGTGTTTTTCTTGTTTCACCGGCAAAACACCGCCGAAAATCAAGGATATGTTTGTTTCTGATGACACGCTGTGGACACAGTCAGACTAGTGTTTTGTGTAGTTTGCTTTTAGTAACCATCTGGAGGCTGCATTGCTTTTTGCGATGACTGCTGCTGTGTAATGAGCCTCCAGCATTGAACTGCTGTCAATCTCGCGAACACACGGGTCTTCGCCCTGGTCAGTGCTGCCTCATGCCATCTGGGTCCTTGTATCCAGTGAGTGGGAAGGGGACAACATGCTCAAGGCAATACACTAGGAAAAGCTTATAGAGCGTTTTAGTTCATCTTCTCACTGCCAAACTGAATGAGTGCAAATTATACAAGAAATAGATGAATTGGAAGCTCCATCCATCTATTCCTTTGGGGTTTTATTTTCCCTCAGAGGTCGTGAAGCAGTCGATTCGCATGAGATTTCAAAAACAAGTGTTCTACGCTAGATGCTCTAAGCCACATGTGTCAAAGTGGCGGCCCAAGGGCCAAATCTGGCCCGCCGCATCATTTTGTGTGGCCCGGGAAAGTAAATCATGAGTGCCGACTTTCTGTTTCAGGATCAAATTAAAATGAAGAGTATCGATGTATATTAAATTTCCTGATTTTCTCCCTTTTAAATTGATAATTGTAATTTTTTAAATCAATTTTTTGGGGGGGTTTAGTTCAAAAATCATTTTTTTAAAATCTAAAAATATATTTAAAAAGCTAAAATAAACATTTTTTTAGATCTATAAAAAAACTGAATATTCAGGCCTTTTAATCCAGTTCTTTTAATCCATTTATTAAAAAAATCTAAATATTATATCTAAAATGGTCCAGCCCACCTGAAATCAAATTGACGTTAGAGTGGCCCGCGAACCAACCCACCGAGTCTGACACACCTGGCTCTAAGCAGTCTAAAAGATTAAAACAGAAAATAAAAGCAATACAGTTAACCCAGGTTGATTAGATTCTGCCTTTGTTCTGTAAACAACTCCATCTGTAGTCGTGTACGAGTAAATGCCTGATGCAAAATATATAAAGCCATTAAATCATCATTAATTACCTCAGAAGGGTTTTCCTGAATTTGATAAATTAGACTTGGTTGAGCCACAACCCATAGTCCTTTTTTTTCGTAAAATAGTAGTAAAGGAAAAAATCTCAAAAGGCAGTCTGACAACTCTTTTTGCTTAATTATGCATGTGGACTGAACAGTCAGTCTTTCTCCGTTGCTCCTAAACATGCTGCTTGTTTGAGCTTACAAAATGGTCACATTGCTTTGGGATTGCAGCACTTTAAATGATTTAAATCACTGTCAAAATCACAGCACATACACAAATTAAAAAGATGTATAAGAAAAAAATCACTCTGCTTTTTACCCTTTTTGTGGAAAACCAACAAACATACTAACTAATTCAAGGGCTAAACTATAAATTCCTATAAAAAACACATTTACTAGTGGACGTTTTGCTTAGCAAAAATAAAGCACCGTATTTTTTGTGTGTTTTCTTTCTCCTAGACCACCGGCACCCTGTTATGTCTTTTTTAAAGGCTATAGTTATCTGAAAAAACGTATGTTAACAGCCTATAACATGCCTATTTAGGCATGCCTATTCACTATTGTTACTTTAACGTATGTTTGTTTGGATTTTCTGATACAATAACAAAATTGCCCTCCCAAAAATGCAAACTATACTCTAGTGTGAACTTTTATATTGTTTTTTCTTCTGCATTGTGTTTTCTTTGGCTTGTGCGATTTAGATTCAGGTGCATATTATAGTTCGGAAATACGGTAGTTGGGGTGTAGACAAAGATAGACATTGACAAAAATGTATATTTTTTACTGACGCTTTGTAGGGTGAGAGTGGGTTGGTGTAGAACGAGTATGTATCGAGCACAGTATAAATAAACTTGCTTAAAGTTGAGCAGTTCTTTCCTCGTGCAGGCTTGCTCCATGTTGACAGCTGCACTTGAAAGTCAAACCGGGGAGTAAAATTAGATGTTTTTCCTGTTAGCTCATGCTGAATTACAGTTGGGGGGTAATACAACAGAGGTCAGTCTGTCAGCTGAGGGTGAGAAATAGAGAGAATGAGAGGCCAAAAGAGTCACACACTCATCAAAGTGAGTGAGAGACAAGAAGAAAAGCACTTTGATTCACTCTCATGGATCCTCAATTGCACTATTACTGGATGGAGAGCAGAGAAGGGCTTCATTGCTTTTTAAGCCACGAAGTGAAAGCAGAGGTTCGGATGGATGTTATGTATCATTACCGTATTTTGCTGTTTAATATGGAGTCTTTGTCCGACTAGTAACTACTACTTACTGCTGAATAAAGTCTGACTTGGGATTTTATTGAACTTAAGTATCTATAATTATGCCCCCATGAACACCATACAAATCTTGCCAAAAAAGCTGAGTTGCCGTTTAATATACCCGGGTATATTAAACGGCAAAATACGGTAAATGTTTTGTCATGATGATGATACTGAATGTCTCACCTGTTGTTTGATTATGCCAATCCCCTAGGTGAGATCCTACAATATCCATAGTACTTTATCCTACACTTTCACTATGTGGCAGTCATTGCAATCACATATACATAACACATATAACAGCACATTCTTCTTAATGTGCTGTAATATCTCTAATACGATTATAAACCTATTTCAGTCAAGTGATAATCGGATCACGTCCAACACGAGTATATTTTGCTAAAGACTTTCTGTTTTTATTTCCAGGGTTCTGCACTTGCCTTCCATTATCAGAAACAAAGAGAACATAAAAAAAGTCTGGCATCTCTATTCAATCAAATTCCAGCACACAAATAAAGTTGTTTTTCTTTATTAACGGTATTTCGCTATTAGTCTTTTCTGCATAAAGCCTTTGACAGCTCGCTGTCCTTATCTGCCACCAAAATGCATTGATTGACAAGTGATCTATGGCTGCTTGGAGTCAGAAATCCAAATCTGAAATGAGCTTAGCCACAGCAATGAGAGTTGATAATCAAATGATGCTGAATGAGGAGGCCTGTCAGAACATTGTAAAGCAGCTGACGGATTTAGTTAAGGGAGAAGGAAAGCGTAGCAGATGAATTTTGGCAGGATAAAGAATCGCTCAATGCCGAGAGAGGAGATGATCCCCGTGGAGCCATTTCTTGTATTTTTGCCGCTTGTTTCTGTACCAGATGATTAACCGACGCAGAAGAGAGCATCAAATCATCGTGGCTTGGATCACAACAAAATTCTCTCCATGTGAACCGGATCTAAAGCGTTACCAATTCACTCATACTATCAAGTGTTAACATTGTCTGACTCAAATAATTGAATCTATTCTCTCCCGTTCTACCCATCTGAACTAAAATATTTTTTTTCAAACTCACCATTTTACCACCGAAAACACTTTTCAGTTTTTACACCATTTTTCCGCGCGGTTGCTATAAATCAATGAAACAAAACACTAACGATGTGTGAGAAACAGCTTGTTATAATGGTCCTTGGACTGCACTACCCATAATGCCCATAAAGGGAGCAATGGCTGAAAATGTGTAAATTGTATTTTATTTTTTGACAGTCTACTCACTCGTAGCCTTGAAAATTGGCGCTTAATTTGGTCTTTATGGAGTGAACACACTCAAACAACACACATTTCTATGTCATGCACACGCACACTATCATTTAGCTATTATTCAGGTCATCCCTTAATGTGAATTAGGACTTCTCCTTATTACTTGAAATAGAGTTGTCTCTGCATACATTAGCTGACCTCAATCAAGAACTGTGCGATTCAAATTATGAATTACATTGACATGAAAAAAACACTGCTCTAATAAATCTGCCAATTGCCACCGGTTATTGGTCATGAGAGTGGCATTATCATCCCCATCTTTTGCCACCTTGAAGTGCCTGCCCTTATCTGTAGACTATATTCAGTCCTTCCATCTTCAGTGTGTTTCAATTGCACCAGTAAGGAAACCCAATCAATCCCGAGAGGCCAGGAGGCTATCCCTCCTTAGCAGGTTAATAAATGGTGTAATTACCCCAGGAAAAGGACACAGATCGCTCTTTTAGATCATTAGATATCATATGTGTCAGCCTCGTTACATTCTTAAATCTCCCTGAAAAGCTCTCAGTGTCATTTGTCACTGAGTGGATGGTATTATGTGTAATGACCCATGATATTGTACTATTAATGGTGAAGATAGGTATTTGAACCTAATTAAGGGAACCCTCACATGGAACACAATGGAATTAAGATTATTATGATAATTTAAGGAGTAACATAACTAAATTCAATGTATTTATTTGACCCCAAATTTGAATATAAGTCACCACAGGGCTCCTAACGATATGAAACCAATTTATAAACATATTCTCTATTTGTTTACCATAACGACTTTTGTACCTCTCAAGCAGAGCAGCCCGGATTCGCCGGTCCCACATGCTTGGGCGAGGTTGTTATTGCGTGTGTTTTGGTCATCTATTTGTGTAAGGAACCCATGAATTGGTGACACAGGAACGCCAGATTTAAATCATGCAGCTGACCTGAACCAATTGCCAGAATCAAAACCAGGAGGGACGTGCCTTCTGCCCAGAAGATGGAACTGCCGCTGCCACAAATAAAATCCTCTTTCAGAAGAAAACGGTCTTTTCTGGTGTGGAGAGGCGTGTGAGTGAGCCACAATTTTTAATCACGGCATCAGCAGATCTCATGATCAGGTCAGAGCAGTTGCAAACAATCTGTGATTACTTGTTAGTAATCACAATGGTTAGTCATTGTTGGATCATTCCTGCATGACACTGTGTAAATTCCTGCATAAGTCGCTACAGGTATTATTCCCCATACTCCGGTTCTGTTACGTTTTGGGATAAACAATCCCTTGTTATTTTGTAAAGCGTTTGAGTAATTAAAGCTACTGTCATGAGAACTGCACGCCTCGCCTCCCCTTGCTTCCCCGCAACTGGGTCCGAATCTCCCCGATCGCGCCACAACGTCGCGGCGTGATCGTAACACTTCTGAGTTGCGTAGACACGCTCGACTTTTCTGACAATTAACCAAATCCCTGATCTGTTGACTATGCATGTGAGCCAAGTCTCTTGAATCAAAAAAGGTTGAAAACCCATTCACCCTGTTCGCACGGTTCCACAAAATCGCATGGACTCAACAAAGTAACGGTTATTTGTAATGCCGTGTTCAGAGTTATGTACTGCGAGAAATTCTAATAATTCCCTGAATCAATCACTCGAATTCAATCGGATTTCCAGATGGTGAAGTAGCCTCGAGGATCCTTGAACCGCTCCTTGCCAGTGACAGTTGTATGAATATCTACTTCGTAGGCCAAGTTCAATGACCAAAGTTATTTGGGGAAGGAAATAGTACAACAACTGCTTCCGACTAAGTACGACTAAGTTTCTTGACGCATTCCGTATTGTCTTTTTACAATGACTGAGACCCATCGGGTGTATTAATGGTGGCAGGTGTAGCGACAAAGCTTCTTTACTTTTGAAGCAGCTATGGCAGCATTTTCTCATGGTGCCTCCACTTATGTCCTTTCTGGGTCTCCATATTGAGGTTGGCCGGGTACGAAGCCATGTTTGCACAATCGCCCTCGGGCCATAAAGCCCGCCAACATTCCTTTTTGGAAGTGGAAAAATCATTTTTTGGGAAAAACTGGGGCTCAATTTGTAAAATCTACCACAGTAACATCCAAGAGCCGTACATTTGCAATTGTTTGTTCAAAACCACATTCAAATCGGATGTACGGTGTTGTCTCCATTTTGTCCGATGTTAACGGACACACACACTAACGCACACACAATCTCAGAAATAGTAATACGTATAGATAACGTTTTCTAGCCTTTATAATTAAATTTTGTCTTCGGTCATTTCCATAATGGCTTTGCCCGTCATTCAAGCGCACACATAATGGCATTATCCAACAATGTCAAACACCGCGAACAGTGGCATTACCTTGCCAGAAGGACCCCTGAAATAGACCTGCAGCTGTATTTTTAGACAGCTATTAATACCCCGAGCTAATTCATTTCATCTCTCCAGGCACCTCACATGGCCTCTCAATAATAGATGAGCGGAAAGTCATTTGATTCTCTTTGGTGGGAGGATGCTGACTTAAGCGAGAGTGTCAGCGCACTCTCCAGATAGATGGTGGAAAACGCAAAGATGGCACAGACTGGATTAGCGAAAGCAATGAAACGGCCAACCTTCCACTACGACTCTAAATGGATCATTTGTCTATAAAATTGTTGCAAGTAGAGCGAGATTGTTGGCTACATTTGGCACGTTTTTACTGAACACGCTCAAGCATCTTGTGAATTTGAATAGGATCTCTAATGTCTCTAACTGACACCTTCATCTGTCTGACTTGTTCATGCTGTCAACTGCCGACGTTTTTAGAAGCAATAAAGCCCAGTACCACGTACGGTTCGTGATATTTATTGGTCTTGGCGTTTGAGCTTTACTTCATTTGTAAAATGTGAAGTTTTTATCCACCTTATTTGTCATCCATTTTATATTGTCTCTTGAGGGTTTATCTGTGCTTTGTGTGTGTGTGCCTGATGCATTAAAATGCTACACATGTAGATCAAATACCCCTGCCTACACAGTCATAATAAGAGTACCACTGCCATCTACAGTAGTGGAAGTTCAAAGTTTTTTTTTGTAGAGTAGCCATTCAATGTTTCTGTACCTGATCAGTGTTATGAAGTAGACTAAATGCTATAATCCTGTCGGTCCCATTATTAGAGCTGCAAACTCATTAAAATTTCCAACAACAGAGCACAGTTCTTATCACATTCCTCTTTTGAAAAACATTTGCGCCTCGAGACACAATAAATTGTTTTCTCAGATTCAAACCCAATCAGATGAGAGGGTTGTGTTTGCTCTGCATTCACTTTCATCTTTGGTTGTTATGTGAGATACAAATTTCACAGCAAAGTGATGAGCTATCTACAGAACAAAGGCAGCAGTTTCCCTGGAAATGAATCAGTCCAAGGAGCACTATGTTACATTTATCACAAAGAAGAAATCCTTCTGAACTGCTTCTCAGCTGGGTCTCTCTGGTCTACCACCAACGTGTTCATTACTCTTCACAGCAACAAGGAGAGCATGTGGGTGAATTGGGTTTAGCTCCTGACCTTTTGGGTTTGATTAATGGCCACAACACAGGTCTGGGGAGCTCCTGAGTGTTGAGAAGGTAAAGTGACAGGCAAAGGAACATTACACAGCCATACATCTTCAGCTCAGTGATTCATCTCAGAGTAAAAGGGTTCGTACCAGGCGAGAGGTGATCTGAAGGAATGGTTCTGTCTATAGAATTCTTTTTAAAAAAATCCAGTATGGCTTTGGTGTTTATTTTCTCATATAGCAATCTACTCTATGACGTGTTGTTTGATTGAAGATTATTTTCTCTATCTCTACCAAGTATAAAGATTATTTATAAATGCATTTTGTCAGCGTAACGTCATTTTAAAGGTGTTGTTTATGCCTAGTTTGTTGTTTTCTATACTAGGATTACTAAAGGACACAAACAGGAAGGCTTGAGTAGCGTAAAACTGATTAACAACGGTCCAAATTCCAAATCGAATCTGGCTGACAGCATAAAAAAAGAGGATGGTGGACCTCTTTAAATAACTCTGCGTGGCTTCAAATTGTTTCTGTCACACGAGAGGATGAGAGAACCAAAGCAAGATAATTAGGTTTGCTTTCCCCTACCCCCCATTATGACAAATTAAAAACATCTGGAAGCCACTGTTATTTTCCGAGGCAATGACTCCTCTGTTTTTGTCAGTTAGCAGACTGACAAATTGATTAGCATTGATCTTGACCAAAGCATTGTGGGCTTCGTTGCCTTGTTTATGGTATTTTGCAAAGACCAATGGAAAAGTCACCATATATTAAGAGCTGATAGATAAATTTTGTGTGGCCAAAAAAACTGTTTTTGTTCAATTGTGTACAGAACACTGTGAAAAACACCTATTGATGCATAAAAGTTTGTTTGGACAGACAAAAAATATTATACATGGGCATAATTTTAACTGACATTTTCTTATGTACACTCACCAGCTTTAAATCCTGCAAATCTTGGACTTCAAGGGTTATGTGTTGTTCAGGTACAGTAATTTAACATGGCTTTTAAAAGAGGATCAATAACTATACCTTCTGATTAGACAAACCTCACAAGATGATTCCTTTGTAGCTTCCTTTGTATCTTATCAGTCAATACCACAATGTCGTTCAGTAGAAAACATGAAGACTATCACGGCGTGCTCCCTGCAGGTGCAGTTGACGATTATGTTCACAACACAAGTTGGGGGGGGTGGAGAATGATTTTTTTTTGAATGGACATTCCCCTGGTTGTCATGGTAACAACGGCAGCAGTAGACCATTTTAGGACGCTCCGTATGGCTGGCAAAATATCTCAATATATTTCTTGAAGCCGTGACAAATATATTTAAATGCATAGTTGGCAACTCAGTGAAACTGAGATGAATAAGAATAAACTGGGTAGGCTGCTTGAACACTCTAAATTGCCAGTCCGTCTCCTTGTGCCCTGTGAATGTCTGCCCACCGATTCTGGGTGTCCCCCGCCTGGTGCCTATAATTAGCTGGAATAGGCTCCAGCATCCCCTGCGACCCTTAGGTTAGGTTAGAACTTTATTTCATCCCGTATTCGGGAAATTTCCTGGTTGCAGTAGCAAGACAGACATAAGACACACAAGACATTGTAGACCCAGGTAAAAAAAAACTGGAGCCACAGATTGTGAGGATAGGCGGTTCAGAAAATGAACGAATACATTTTCTGTGAATAAATGGTTTTTGGTTTTGGATTGATAACTTTATTCATCCCGTATTCAGGAAATTTCGTTGTCACAGTAGCAAGAGGGTGAGGATGCAAAAATAGGAAAGGCATTTTAGACATAAATAGATAGGTAATAAGTAAGTTAATAAATAAATACATGAATAAATATATAAATAAATAAGCGTCTTGCTGAAATATATATATATATATATATATATATATATATATATATATATATATATATATATATATACACATGTACATACACACACATATATATATATATAAGCACATATATAGATAGATGTACATGCATGCATACGGTAGGTCTTAACACACAGCCATTTTATTGTTAAAGAGCCTGACAGCTAATGGGAAAAACTGAAGGAACACACTTCATTTCTATAGTTTGGGTCGGCCCTACATACACAACTATTATGTCTCAGTGGTGAAAAAAAAACACAATATCAATGTTGGAAAAGACATTGATTCAAGATGCATTGGGCCTCTTTTTTGTATTTACAGTAGATTGACTGTATTATAAAGCGGCGAGAAATTGGAAAGCCTCCTCGGATTATTGTTGAAAGCAGCCTCGAAGTATAGCAGCTACTTTGCAGTGCAGCTGTGCTTCTTTCAGCTCCACTGAGGCACAGAAAAGAGACCGATTGAGTGAGAGATGCTGCTGACGCAGCTGGAGCCCAGGGTGCACGCTGGCTTCCTGGCAATGTTATCTTTTTGATGATGGACAGCCACGCTGGCTGCTCACACATTGACATTCTCTTTTTCAGGTGTAAAACATTCCCTTGTTTACAGGACATGCCACTTCTTAAAAATGTTACAAGAAATATTTAGCATTTTATAGAGTGGAATACTGGAAAGGTTATACTTTTTTTTGTTTTATGGATTTTGGAAAGGACTGCACATAATTAAATCAAAGCTACCGTTTTGGTATTATTAAAAAATAAAAGTTAAAAGAGCACCTTAAAACTGCTGCACCTTTATAACCCAATTAATTAGCACTTTACCTCTGTTCAAATAATAGAGAAGCAAAGTCAATTTATGTCACTCAAAATCAAAGATCCCACAGTTTGCATTAAAATCTTCAGATGAAGAATAAAATATAAAAGATCCCCACTGTTATTATCATTTTTCCTCCTATCACAATGTTATTTTTGAGCAAATGATCCTTCATTAAGTTATGCTTCCATTCAAATGCCCCTCTAGCATTTTCTATTAATTTTCCCACATGCATTTCACAGACTGAATAAAAACACTGCAGTAAAGCCGTTAACTACTGTTACTAGCCTAAAGCCTTTGTGTCTAACTGAAGTAATTAAAATGACATCTATTAGTTGTCTCTTCGCACCGATCTGTAACACGGATCCACAGCACATCAACACCTGTGCAATGGAGCAGTCAAAATATGTG
The DNA here is from genome assembly GCF_051989625.1 of Stigmatopora argus. NCBI lineage: Eukaryota > Metazoa > Chordata > Actinopteri > Syngnathiformes > Syngnathidae > Stigmatopora > Stigmatopora argus. The sequence continues at coordinate 4,846,030 of NC_135391.1, forward strand.
TTTGAACACAAAGCCCTTCAAATAAAACAAGCCCCTCTATCTCTCCACTTGGTTATGCTAAGCTCTGCGAAACACTGTTTGGTTTAATCCAAAACGGCACATGGACCCAAATGGCCGTGTTTTTGTTTCCCTGCGGCCTTCTTTGATGTTAACATCTGTGTGAAATATTTATCCGTGTATTCTCTTCGCCTTCTCCTCAAGTTCTCTGAAGGAATAAATCACAAGAGCAAGGTTTCACACAAGTGAACAGACAGGGGAGATTTATCACGGGTGGTATTGTTTACCATGTTGACCTCCAGGCCTGCTATATACACGTATCTGTGCAGGGTAGTCAAACAACCTGCTCTCCTCATAAGGGCTTCAAGATGAACTACAACATGCTACAAAACTATGCTGTCTTGGTGATTAAAAAGATCGGATTTTGTGGACTCGGCTGTTATTTCAGCTTGTAAAGCACTCAATTGTACTATAATGTCGCTATTTCTCTTTCGGTGTGGCGCTACTATATTTTTGATTTCCCGTCAATATCTGTCATTTACTACAGCGGAGTTTTAAAGACAAAAATGGTAATATTATAAGGATAACATACCTGTCAATTTATATGTTTTTCCCATATGTTATACGTTTTTTGATCATTGCAAACTGTACGCCAGGGAACTCGATCGTTTGATCGCCGGTCTTTTGGTCGCCCGGAAGGTTATTGATAATTACCATTTAAATCGTTGCTCAAATTCCCTAAATACAAACTGCGAATTACTATTTAGTCATACTTAATGCCCTAGTAATTATTAGGCTAAAGAAAAGCTCCAAATTTCCCGTACTTTTATTGTATTTTGTTGGATAACTTGTTAAGACCCTGACTGACGTCCCTTCCTAAGGGGACAACTCATGTACATACAAACTCTTATACACTCACACGTCCGCTCAGTGAAACTGCTCAGGGCCATTGTTGGCTTTTATTGATGCGTAGACCGTGTTGTTTTACCTTGTTTTGTCGCTGGTCTTTTGGTCACCGGTCTTTTGGTCGCCGGTCTTTTGGTCACCCAAACAACCGGCGACCAAAAGACCGGCGACCAAAAGATCGGCGACCAAAAGACCGGCGACCAAACGACCGCACACGGTACGCCAGGGGTGTCAAACTCGGGTTGGTTCACGTTTTAGATATAATATTTGGATTTTTTTAAAATAAATTGATTAAAAGAACTGGATTAAACGCCCTGAATATTCATTTTTTATAGATCTAAAACAATGGTTATTTTAGCTTTTTTAAAATATATTTTTAGATTTAGAAATGATTTTTGAACTAAAAACACAGAAAAAATGGATTAAAAAATTACAATTATTGATTTAAAAGGGGGAAAATCAGGAAATTTAATATACATGTATACTCTTCATTTTAATTTGATCCTAAAACAGAAAGTCGGCACTCATGATTTACTTTCCCAGGCCACACCAAATGATGAGGCGGGCCAGATTTGGCCCCCGGGCCGCCACTTTGACACATGTGGTTTAGAAGCATTGTCATTGTTAGAAATCCTCATTTTAAACTCTCATTTAAAGCCTTCCAGCTTTTTAGAAACATCCTTACGCATGTACCGGACCTGACTATTAAACTACAAGAGCCATTTTGGAAACTGCACATTATTTAATGACATATCTAGAGCAGGACTCTGTGGGGTGCTGGAACTTCCAGGTCTGACGTTGTGATGTTACAGATCTGCCAGCCAGGCTTTGCCAGTAGAGTGGAAAAGAATAGCTGCTCATCATCGCCTTTACTGGCCTCTTTTCTCCTGCTCTAGCTAAGACCAAACCATCCCAAAAGCCTGATTGGCCTACTTTGACGCTTGCCTTTCTGTGGTAACCACTCATAATTTTGCAGATGTGTTGCTAACATACAAATTTTCACCTTTATTTACAAACACGATGGACATCTGTGATGTTTAAATGTATGAGCACACCATAAAAAATCAATGCTTTAAAAGCAACACACTTAAGACTCAATTCTATTATTGAAATAAATACGAGGGTAGTGTTTTTATTTATTTTATTTTAATAAACACAGTCTAATAACCTCACAATAGTTATCCCAAAAAACTTTCTTTATTTGAAAGGATTTCATTTTATGACTGACTCTAATAATATATCCAGAAAAAATAGATTTTCATGTCATATATGAAAAAGATTTGTCCAATGGCTAAACATTATAATTCGTACCCAAACGGCTGACTGACTATCGACACCCCTGAGATTTTTTTATGAGTTGTTGTATGATGTACTTGTAAAATCTGGAATCTGGTTCTGAAACTTTAGTGGGGTTGTTAGTCCAGTGAAGTCTTCCAATATTTATTCTCAGTGTGACTCAGAGGCTCAGAGTGTATCGTCATGAAATATTTCTGAGCTCACATCTTCACGTAGGAACTAATGAGAAACTCCTACAGCAGCCTAGATTAACTTCTTCTAGGCTTTGGTGGGCGTTAAGTTCTTATTTTTCTCTCTATTTCCTTCAAAATCTTACCTTTTATTTACTCTCTTATCTGCTCTCTCCACATGCATTGATTCAACTAAAGTAACTTTGGTGTCGCATTGTAAAACCGGAAGCAAATGACGTTTGCTGAAATAATAATGCAAAATGCAGTCAGAAAAAAATAAGTTAATCTTTTCCATTTATATGAATAAAAATAAAAATGATTTTCACAGACAACAAGTTTAATTTCCAAACCTCTGAGCAATACTATCAACTTAATTGCAGTAGCTCCTCCAAAATGTCCCACAATTCCTCCCTGCACACACAGTAATTTACAATTCTGCAAGCAGTTTAGAGTAACTGTAAAAATAAACAAGATTTAGCAACACGCAAAAGACAAATTAGTGAAAACTGACCGTGGTTTATCTTAATGCAATACTAAAAATACTCTGGAGGATGCCTGCTTTTAATGAGGACTTTGGTGGGTGTGTACAGGGACATTAATCCTCATTAGATCTTGACAGATCCCGTTAAAAATGATGGCAACTATCACAAAATTTATTCAAAAATATTCACACATGGACAACCTTGCAAAAAGATGCAAAAATACAGGATGTTGTCAACAGCCTTCACACACAGGTACCTGGCAACCTGGCAAATAATAGCCTAAAACACACTTTGTTTATGCATATTTATGAGAAAAAAACATGCGACATGACATAAAGCATACACTGATATGTTATGGTTCCTGAAATACATAATGACCTGGTTATTTTAAAGAAAAAAAATCCCAAATATATAAGGAACTCACTCTGTTTGGCTCGCATTTCCACTTGTGGTAATATTTGATATTCCAAAATCATTAGTTTTGCCCATATTTACCCTTACATTAAAATCTAACATATCACAAAACAGAAAATAGATGAGCTGACACTTTAATCAACATGGATTTAATCAATATGGCTAATTTTGTGTTCCTTGTCATCATCTTTTTTATTAACAAGATGAATCATCAACCACAGGAAAATGTATTCTCATCTTAATTAACTGTAGACACTTAACAATGTTGGAAGCCAGCCGTGTTTTCTCTAAACACGTTTGTATGAGTGTGTAATGTTCCTTAATTCAATCTTTAATACATCCCAAATGTCTGACTAAGAAGAAGGAAAATGAAGTTTGTTATTAATTTATAAAGTACACTGAGTGAACTCATACAACCTCAAAGCAAAACAAAACACACATTATTGACTCTTCATAAATGTTCCCTTGCTTTTGTTATTTACTCCAAATATTGTAATGGAATGCAATGCATACCTCGCTGGGAAAGGAATTTACCAAAGCGAGTCTTAAAATCCAATATTGACAATATACAGTGGTACCTCGAGATACGAGCTTAATTCGTTCCGGGACTGAGCTTATATGTCGATTTTCTCGTAACTCAAACGAACGTTTCCCATTTAAATGAACTAAAAACAAATTAATTTGTTCCAACCCTCTGAAAAAACACCAAAAACAGGATATTGGATTGGAAAATTTGTTTTATTTCTTCTAATTCGCCATCTATTAACAAAGTAACACATAACTACTGGTTTAATATTACTAAAATGTGTTTAATAGTATTAAAATTATACGGATTTCGGGGGTGGCTTTTTGCATGGCAACGTGCCGGTAAAATAACATAAACAAATTTAAATGAACTTGGATTACGATGCAGACACTCAAAAATAAGTTTATTCGAACCTAACACTAAACTTAATGTTACGATCGCGCCGAGACGTCGTGGCGCGATCGGAGGGATTTGGACCCAGTAGCGGGGAAGCAGGAGGAGGCGAGACGAACTGAGCTCATGACAGTAACTTTAATGACTCAAAAGCTTTACAAAATAACAAGGACTTGTACGTCCCAAGCAGAAACAAAACCGGAGCAGGGAGAACTGTACCTTTGCGGCGATGTGATGCAGTGTCACGCAGGACGATCCGACAATGACTAACCACTTCCGTGGTGCTTAAATACACACATCAGGAAGTAATCAAGGATCACTTGCAGCTGCTCTAACCTAACGGCAAGCCAGGAGGGACAAACGAGCCGCTCCTGACACTTAATTCTAATTTTGTTTGACATTTTGATACCGTTCTTCTCCCGGGCTGGCTCTTTTTGCCCCGCCTCCACACTGACTTTCAATCAAGAGGGTTGTTTGAGTCTGTATCCCTTCAAAATATTCCCAAAATGATGCACACAAATGTCCTCACAATAGCATAACGCACGATCACTTGCCAACGAGAAGTAGTATATATGCCATTCGCACTGACTAACGGGAAAAAAATGCAACGCTCCGCCCGCCCAGTGCTCACAGAGACATTACAAAGAGGGAGTTGCGACCAGAGACATTACACGAGGGAGTTGCGGGGAGAGAGACAGTGGCCATGATGTTCTTATGAGCAGCATCTCACGTCCGCTGTCTGCTCGTATATCAAAATTTGTCTCATATCTCAAGATAAATATTTGCCCGAAATTTTACTCGTATCTCGAATTGCTCGTATGTCGGGCCACTCGTATGTCGAGGTACCACTGTATTCATATTTTATGTGTGCAGATAACATCACAGAACTAATGCCAAAGACAAAAAGTACTAAATGTAGTTTTACATCCATTTTGATGACTTTTTTTCCCAAAGCGATATCCAGAAATCGCAATAATCAAATTGAATCGTGACATTTGAATCGTATCGCCAGATATGAGGAAATATACACCCCTAAAATGGATACACTTGTAGTATACATTCCCCCATGATTTTTCTTTTCTCTCACAGTGAGCCACCAGTAAGTGAGAAAAGGTGAAGGGGAGTTTTTGGAGGTCAACAACACAAGGTTCTCAGATGCGACATGTGTAAGGACTTAAATTGAGATCTGATAATAGACAGTTGCTGCTTTCATCCACTGCTGCCGCAAGAATCATTTGTCAGTGGGAAATAATGGAGGTGAAAGGGGAAGTGTGGGCCACACTGCAGTAGAAAAGGTTTTGCTCATTTTATTGTCTGGAGATAACTTATCACCATCTTTGTGTTTTGACGCTCGCAGGTCTGGTAAAAGACAGTCATTTGTCATAAAAGTTTAAAGGCTTCTTCTGTTCATTTTAGGATTTCCGTCTAGATTTTGGACCCATCACCCGTCAAATTCACCTTTTATGGATTGCGTAGTCGTTTTGGATACTGGCGAAATATAAAAACTAGATGTACTCATATATTTCTACTCATACTGCTCACAGAAGCGAAACATTTAATGTTAAAGAACAAGCTAAATATATATATATATATTTTTTAACGTTAAATACTCTTGATTTGAGCATTATCTAAAAAATAGTAAGATAATTTGTGCTGCATTTTGGATTTAGTATATAAAACCAGTTCATGTTAAAAGATGCCACAGACCTATATTTAAAAATGAATCACTTTATCTTATGTTTTTCTACATTTTACCCAGAAAAACAGATTTGAAAAAGTACATTTGTCATCATCACAGCTGTAACTAATGTTGTTTTTATTACCTCCAGTCATATTCCAGAAGGATGCCAGAATATTCTGAATCTAGCAAATGAAAACAGGATTATAGATATAGAAAATCTGCTGTAATGAAATGAAATTAGAAGGAAGGCCGTGTGTGGTCACAGTTTGGAATAATAGATGTGTTGAATTGGTTACAGTCGCTTAAGCTGTTGAAGAACTCGCGGACTGTTTATCATCAGTCATCATTAGAACTGTCATCACCACTTTCCTCAAGGGAATTGAGGAGGTTCTTCAATGCTGATTCCCCTCTCTTTCCTGTCAAAGAACAAAGCTGGAGCTCTAAAAGCTAGAAATTTGCAGTGCAACGGCATCGGCACGTACTTGTGATGATTCATATTGAAAAATGGAGTTGCCCGTTAAATAGGTCAGTGGCTAAAAACATTGAAATAATATTATAATTGACCTTACGTCACATCAAACCTTATTTTCTTTAGTTTTTACTGTATCGCTTTTTTCTCTACTTTTCTTTCTCAATGTACTTCTCAGATTACCGTATTTTCCGGACTATAAATTGCACATTTGTATTTTTTCCTTGTAAGAATCTAAATAGCGTTGTCATTTGTTTCGCTTTTACTCAAATTTTATCAACACATTAAATACAACAGTGATGCATTACTGCTTAGAAATTAGATATTATGAACAAACAGGGCACGTTTCATACGACCAAGTAAGGAAAAAAGAAAAGCCTGACTAAAAATGTTGGGTGGATCTAATGGGATGTAAGAAATGGAAGAAATGCATGATGGGAATTCAATTTTAACCCTGGTCTTTGACGCAAGAATAGCCGTCCCTCTAATTGAATTGTCTGGGTTTTCCATAACCAAATAGGATGTCCTCTCAAACAGCAGGTTCCTTCTGTAGAGAGAAAGATAATCACGCAATATGCTTTCCTTTTAATTTAATATATAATACATTATGAAATTCATGTCTTCATACCAGATTTTTTTTCAAATGCAGTGCACATCAACAAATTGGTTCTGTATGTGACAACACTCATCAAAACACCACTGAATTCTGAGATTAATTCAGTATTTTGTGGAATAAAACACAATAATTCATCCATCACACCTTGCCGCCATTTTGTGCCTTGTCTTTGTGAGTGTCCACTGTTTTCACCTGTTCTTGCCACCTGTCCTGCGTGTCTCGTTAACCTATGTCTGGGTATTTAAGTGTTTTTTGGTTCATTTATTGCTGCATCCTCAATGTTTTGTATTTTTTGGTGCTGTTGCCTTGCCAAAAGATGAAAATCCACCTTATTCTTCACACAGGTAGAACTTTCAACAATAAATATGACCTCAAATTGTTCAATTTGGCAGCAGACTGATAAATTAACCTATTGAAGTGTAGTGGAAACTGACAAGTTGACAAATTAACTCCATTTCAGAGTTATTGAGGCAGACATAAACATTATTTTTCAACACAAAACAGTGTTGATTATGTTCAGGAAATGCTACATCGTAAATGTGTTCTGAGCTGTAAAAACAGAAAGCATTTCGATTTTATTTATTCTTCACCCAGGTAACTTTCAACAATAAATAGTCATTTTTATGTTATGTTATTTAGTGGCATGTTGCTTTTCTCGACTTTACAAGTGGGAATGTTAAAGGTGCGCACCTTCTGTTATATAGTGCATGAATTATTGATGTAGTTGTCGCCATCATGAATCTAGGCACTGATTTCAAAAACAAGTGAGAGAATTGAGTTAAATGCTCGTCTAGATTATGTGTCTATAATCCATAACGGAAAGAGATTAGTCATGAATGAGTCATATCCGAAGCTTGAGGGTAAAATTACATTTGCAAACATCTTGTTCTTGCCTTTACTTTAGCATCAATGAGTTTCAAGCATTTTTTTTCAAACTAGTGCAATGTAGGTAATTAAAAGAGTCAAATTGAAAAGACCAATTATATGATCACATATTAAATGTGTCTTTAGTCAATAAGAATTTGAATAATCTTCTCATTGGAGGCAGGCATACCATAGAAGAAAGTTGAAGCAATTACCTATGATTGGTTGAAATGTTTTTATCCTCTAGGAATCATAAAAGATAGCAAATGAATGTTTAGTTTTTTACAGAATATTATATCATTTCGTCTCACAGTAAATTAGGAGTTATGATTCATGCATAATTGCAGTTTCTTTTTTAAAAATAAACTGTTAAACACTCACCGAACGTGAATGAGACAAACACACAATGGCATTGATGTGCCAAGATCTCAAATAGCAGGCAGTAATTTACATTAATTACAATAATTTACATTTCATTTTATCATGTATCGGTGGGTGCTTTGCATATGATTTACTTAGATTGTAATCTTTTACTTAGATTCCAAATAGAAGGTGCTTAATGACATGTTCAGTCAATGAAATAAGTGCGCATTTTGTTTTCAAAAGGTCTAAAAATTGAAGTTTTGCTCTTTAGTACATGCAATACACCAAATTCATGTTTTTCCTGTCATTCCTTGTCAGATTGGAGCTTTGATACATGCTGCTTCTATTTTCCTGGTGGGCCCCTGAAGTACCATCTTGTCTGGACACTTAAACAACTGTGACCAGTTGCCAGTAATAATCTACAGGGTAAGTTATTTGTTGAGGCACCCACCCCTAATGATCACTCATGCACATTAGTATGTCACAAGCCATTGGTTCAGAATCACCTGTTCATACATTTGTTGCTTTCTTAATCCGGGTGCATTACAGCACATGTGTCCAAGTCGCGGCCCAGGGGCCAAATCTGGCCCCCCGCATCATTTTGTGTGGCCCGAGAAAGTAAATCATGAGTGCAGACTTTCTGTTTTAGGATCAAATAAAAATGAAGAGTATAGATGTATATTAAATTTCCTGATTTTCCCCCTTTTAAATCAATAATTGTAATTTTTTATCATTTTTTTTCTGTGTTTTTAGTTCTAAAATCATTTTGTAAAATCTAAAAATATATAAAAAAAGCTAAAATAAACATTGTTTTAGATCTATAAAAAACTGAATATTCAGGGATTTTAATCCATTTATAAAAAAATATCTAAATATTATATCTAACATGGTCTGGCCCACGTGAAATCAAGTTGACGTTAAAGCGGCGCGGGAACCAACCCGAGTCTGACACCCTTGCATTACAGTAAATCTGTTGGGTGAACCCGCTGTACTTATACGGTGTTTACAAGTATGGTTTCACTCTTGTCTAAATCAACTGTGGAATGAAGGGTCATCTTGGGGCAAAGCACAGAGCAAATCTTATCTCCTTCCTGCACAGAGCCAAAACAATCATTCACATTCCCGAGTGCTGAAACATTTTTGTTTAAATTGTACAGGTGGTTGCACAGAAATTGCTCCTCTAATTACTATACAAGTAAAATGTGTTTCATTTCATTTACCACTCATCCATTGATATATCTAAATTTAGGTAACCAGTCAATGTTTTCCATAATCTGAGCACACTCGTATACTGCTGTGTAATTTCTTATATAGACAAATTGGCAAACAATAATGGGGAATGGATTTCCATGTCAAGTTTGTAATGCTATAAACATTCATGGTTTTTTTTACATCTTGTAGTGGTTGGTTTATTGTTTGAGTAGCTAATATTGTAAGTGGGAAGATTCGATACGAGGCCAGATGGAGGCTTCTCTTGTGAAACTCAGGTGTGGAAAGAAAGCATTCACTCACTCCCTGTAGTCAGAGAACAGATGTTACATGTGATAATTTGTACTACAATTGGACAGTCTGAAGTTGAAAGTTGAGAGCAAGCAGTATAGAGTTGATGATACAAATTATGTTGTAAAGGTTTTGTGGATAATCATGGTAAAAATAATAAGACAATGCCTGGAGTCGAGTGCTTTTGGAGTAATAAACCGTACAAATGCAAAAAGCTGCAATTGTATACTGAAAAAATATTAAAACAAGAGGGAGGCATCAGTCTGGGAGAATCCCTAAAATTTGTTTTTGATGAAAAATTGGTTCGCTACGAGTCTGCATTAGACAAGAGAACTAAAGTACGAATCATCGTGGTTCATTGAGGTCTGACAGGACTAACCTATTGATAATTAGGCCATATTTAAAGTACACTGCACTTGTTTTTTTATTTTATTTTTTCATTTTTGCTTCATAAATTGCCTGAACGTGTTTTTGACCAATGTAGCCAGATGGAGCTGTGATTAATGAGTAGCTTGTTGGACGTGCAGTCCCTGAGGAGCACAGATGAAGGGGATGAAGCTGAAACGAGTCACGCATGATCGGCGCTATGATCCCTTTATTGGTGGGAGTGGGTGGATTCATTAAATTGACGGTTGCAAAAAAGAAATCTTAATGTGTAGGCAGATCTGTTAACAAATTTTATGTGTCAGTCTTGTCTGTTGCAGTATTCTAAAACCTTGTGACACTTCACATGCTTGCTTTTCATCAATGTTATCGGTTTGAAATCTTCTTGTTGAATATAATGTGCTTGCATGTATGAGACAGAAACACTCATGTATTAGATGACTCAGTCGGCATTGTAAATATAATGTTCCTTCTCCCACTCGCTCTTGTGCTTCCAAATGATGGACATCTCACCCTTGCTAAAGAATCTATATTTAATTACCTTGAGGTCCAAACATATTTATGTGTCTACACTTCTAATAGAGAGTCAGAGTAGTATGGAAAACCCCATTGAAACGCTTGTGTAGCCCTATGTAAATACATTATGCAGAAAAAACTGACCCAAAGTAAAACTGTGAGTCATCGGGGGCCATAAAAATGGATTGTGACAATAACAATCTTGTTTCAATTGGGTCATTACGCTCCCATTTTTATTGTGTTGCTAATCTTGTGAGATATGATTACACTCATTGCTTATGTTATGTGTAATTGTGCTTATTCACGCTCTGGGTTATTGCCTTTGCAGGAACTCACTGTTGCTGCTCTTAGTTCAAATACCGTATTTCCACGACTATAAGGCGCACTTAAAAGTCTTAAATGTTCTCCAAAATAGACAGGGCGCCTTATAATCCAGTGTGCTTTATATATGGAAAAAAATTAAAATGTGTCATTCATTGAGGGTGTGCCTTATAATGCGGTGCGCCTTATAGTCGTGAAAATAAGGTGGTCTGAAATTAGTGTATATTTAGGAGACAATGTCCCATGCGTTTTTGAAGCGGCACAGTAAATGTGTCATTTTCGCCTATAGTGTAGTTGTCCCTGTTGACATGTGACTCTGCTGTCAGCAGTTTTCCCCCCTATCCTCTTGAGGGAAAATACATCTCCTGCTGGCTCCTCAAGCACAGGGACAATGTCCACAGAAGACATAAAGGTTGCTGTAAATCAGACTGGAATTGCCGTTCAAAACAACTGACCTGCTGTATCGACTACTGAAGTGGCACAAATGCAATACAGAGAAAGATGAATTCCAAGCAGTCAATTCTGTTGCAAAGTATTTAATGGAGTTTTATCCTTGGAGGCAGGAGTTGTAACTGGGATTTTTTTTTTACTTTACCTTGCTTTTACCGAGACACGACAATTTGATTGGCTAAAACAGTAATGTGCTTGCACTAAGGATGCCCATTTTCGTGGAAATACAGGTTACATTTTTCTCAGTAGGGCGGCCCAGCGGCTGAGTGGTTAGCGCGTCCGCCTCACGGTGGGGGTCCTGGGTTCAAATACAGGTCGGTCCACCTGTGTGGAGTTTGCATGTTGTCCCCGGGCCTGTGTGGGTTTTCACCGGGTACTCTGGTTTCCTCCCACATTCTAAAGACATGCATGGTAGGCTGATTGGACACTCTAAATAAATGGGTGTCAGACTCGGGTTGGTTCGCGGGCCGCTTTAACGTCAACTTGATTTCACGTGGGCCGGACCATTTTAGATATAATATTTAGATTTTTTTTAAATTGGATTATAAGAACTGGATCAAAAGCCCTAAATATTCAGCTTTTTATAGATATAAAACTGTTTATTTGAACTTATTTTTCTTAGTAAGGGAAAACATCTAATAATAATTTGTTATTCATTTCAAATGGGAACATTTTTTTAAATTATATTCAATATTAAAGTGGAAAACCGAAAATATTTTTACATATTTATTTTTAGATTTTACAAAATGCTTTTTGACCTAAAAACACCAAAAGAAAAAAAATGGATAAAAAATTGCAATTATTGATTTAAAAAGGGGAAAATCAGGAAATATAATATACATCTATAATCTTCATTTGAATTTGATCCTAAAACAGAAAGTTGGCACTCATGATTTACTTACTCGGGCCGCACAAAATGATGTAGCGGGCCAAATTTGGCCCCCGGGCCGCCACTTTGACACCTGTGATCTACACTATGTTTATTTGTTAATAGAGTTGATTGACAAGAACACAGGTTGAAGTGAGTTAGTCCAGTTAGTAAAAGTTAATCTAACCTTCTAACATTGTTCATCTTCACCCAAATTAGGTGATTGAAGCCTGAATGAAATTTGAGTTATGTGATATTGTGGGTGGACCACAGCAAAAAGATTAATTCACCTGACAGTATCTAAAACATACACAAGCATAGGCTGATAGTGACTGAAATATCAAAGCCAGTTGCCTGCTGGGTAGGCTGGGAAGTGGCTCCGGCTGCCGTTTGATCCATCATACTAAAAGCTTTGGAAGAAGCCTCTGGGTGCTAGGCAGAAGTGAAGTGAGGTGGAGAATACATCTAGCGTTTCTCCCTCGCTCTGTCAGTTTATCTCCTTCTCTGCTTTTCAACGTCTACAAATTGTGAGAACTCCTTTAGGCGCAGTGGGAAAGTAAGCATTTCGCAGACAGCGCTCACCAGTATATTCGGAATAAAACTCTCAAACTCATGTTTTGCTCCCGTTGATAAAAGTTCGAAAGCAGCAGTTGGGGCGAAAAAAAAAAGTGGAAAGAAGGATTCAGACTCCTTTTCCATGGTAGAATTTCCACTTAAGGAGAAGAAGTGGTTGCAGAAAGTGCATCAGTTGGCAGACCTTGGACCAGAAAATCTCAACATTGTTCAATACCTATGGGGCAGTAGTAGTATTTTTTTTTACAGAATAATCAATAATCACACTTACACATGCCTGGTTATATGGCTTTAGCATATAATAAAATAAAAACCAGTGTTAGCCAGGGGTGCTTATTTCATTGATCGCCATGGTACTATTGGTAGATCGCCTGAGAGTAAGATTGGATCCAGTTAGTTTTCTTTGGGTCTGAACGACGTCTTGTTTTTACATCGTTTCGGATCGGAATGTGTCTAGCGCAATACTCACACTTATTTTGAACTTGCACATTTGACTAATTTAACAATCATTAGGCTCTGGTCAGGATTTGAATTGATGCCGACAACCACAGCTAACATAAACGAAACTCTGTCTCTTGGCCTCCTTTAAAATAACAATTCCTTCGAATGTCACCACTTTTTCAACTGCATGCTGAAAGAATTTGACCCTGGGCCCAGTCTGCTGTTTTGTTGCTTTATTGTTTTTTGACTGTTCCTCAATATTAGTACAGTGGTACCTCTACATACGAGCAGCTCTACCTACGAGATGCTCGAGATACGAGGAAAATTTCGAGCAAATAATTAGCTCTAGATACGAGAAAAATTTCAAGATGCGAGAAAGCCAGGTGGCCATGACATAAGAGGCTGTCTATCATTGTAGCGTCTTTTTTCCCGCATCTCTTTCGTGTATAACAGATATCTACGAGCATTAGGCAGTTTCTTCACACGAGTTTCTCCTACACATGGACCAGAAAATGCACAACGCGTAAAAAGAGGGCTTTCTGGGTAATGAAGTTTACTCGTGCACTTAACACCGATAGCCAATGGCACCCTTTCTCAGAATAAAACTTCATTACCCACAATACGTGGGTAGGCTGTTATTCCTTCATTAGCCTGTTAGCTCCTACGATTGCTCATTCAAGACTACTTCTCGTTGGCAAGTGGTCATGCGTTATCCTAATGTGAGGACATTTGTGTGCATCATTTTCGGAATATTTTGAAGGGAATACAACAGCAAACAGCCCATCGATAGCGACCGTGAGAGTGGAGGCGTGGCAAACAGCTAACCCGGCAGGAAGGTATAAAAATGTAAAACAAAATTAGAATTCAGTTTTGTGTAAAGTTACATTAAACGTATGTTTGAGTGTGTCTGTATATATTAATCCAAGTTCATTTAAATGTGTTTGTTCGGTTACGAGTGCATTGCCGTGGAAAGTCACCCCCCTATGTCACTCTCTGTACCCTCCGCGAAAGCTGTCTAAGTTTACTTCTATTAAACACATTGTATTACTATTAAACCACCAGTTATGTGTTACTTTGTTAATAGATGGCGAATTAGAAGAAATAAAACATTTTTTTTCCATCCAATATCCTGTCTTTGGTGTTTTTTCAGAGGGTTGGAACGAATTAATTTGTTTTTTGTTCATTTGAATGGGAAACGTTCGTTCGAGTGATGAGAAGATCGACATACGAGCTCAGTCCCGGAACGAATTAAGCTCGTATGTCGCGGTACCACTGTATTTATGGAGTCGGGAGTTAGAAGAAGACCAACCTCTTTGGCAAAGAGGTCTAACGCCGACACTCTGGGAGACCACTAAATCGAGAAATTAGCTAAACTATCAGCTGCTCTCTATTTACTCATTTCCTGTATGTGTGTGGCCAGAAATCAACAGTCTTCCAGGGAAGCTGACTCATTATTGATTTTGGTGTTGAAGTCCATTTTAGCTGCGAGTCTCCAGGCAAAGGATTCATGGATTATGCATTTACTTCAATTTTGTTGACTTTTCTCTGCCTTCGATTAGTCGGAATTAATGAAAATTATTAAGACTGGTGGAGGAGCGTGAGAAAATGTTGGAGTGTTTTGCAGACTGAACATGAACAGACACTGTAAGCATAGTTTCTTGATTCAAGGAAGTCTCCTGAAAGGTTTTGGACATAAAAATGATCCCTGGAGAGTCTTTGCTCTGAAAAGCTCATCAGGCTGTAGTGGAGAGTAATTCTCTTTCTCTCTTCGTCATTTCCTCCCACAAGGGACCGCAATGAGATTAACAAGAGATCAGATGAGAAACCCACTGAACCTAGTCAACAGAAACATGAATGTGTATTGTACAATTCAATTTGGTACTGGGTTGAAAATAAGAACAGTTGTTTATTGCTTTGCAAATGTGGATATATTTTTATGTTAGATTTTGTAGTGGGTGGTCTGGCGGTTGAGTGGCTTAGTGGGTCGGCCTCACAGTAGGGGACCTGGGTTCAAATCCAGGCCGGTCCACTTGCGTAGAGTTTGCATGTTCTGCGTGGGTTTTCTATGGGGACTCTGGTTTCCTCCCACATTCCAAAGACAACAAATTTTGGCTTTTCTAGAATGACATGTAAGGTAAATATGTTATTTTAAGATTATTTTGGTTCTGATATGAATGCATGAATGAATAATTTATTTATTTAAGAAAATGCAACATAATGTAGGCTGAATTTAAGATTCTTTTGTGGGTCAGATTTAATTATAGTTTTATCATTTGCTGTGGGCTAATAAAAACTGGGCAACGAGCCACATGAAGTACATGAATAAAGGTTAGATGTGCAAATTCTAAGGAAATTTATCATTTGTTAGTGATGGAGGATTCAGATTAAAGTTAAATATCTTGAGTTAATGAATTGACCCATAAGGGCAAATGAATATGTTGATGAACTAGCATGGAAAAGTGTAATGGAAAACATCATGTTTCTTTATTTGCCTAGAGTAGATATTCTCTGTATGTAAATCCAGCCCGTGTCTGTGTGTGTGTGTGTTTTATCACTTGGCTGCTTTTTTGCTAATCAAGAGTCTTGTGAGCTTTACAAAGAGCCTCAGTACAACGATCCTTCAATACAAATTCATTTTTTATGCCATTTTACCTTTCACTCTGCCCGTTGTTGATTCACTAGTCACTTGTTTGTTTTTCCTCAAAGCCTCTCAGTTGCCGTTTGCCTACAGACTGCTCGCTGGGATAATGTGTGTCGGTTTTGCATAAAAACAAAGAGCACTATCTACTAGTGTGCGGCATTGTATCAGTAGTGTAATGTCGTGCTGAGTGTTTTCTTCCCATTACAATGTATAGATTGATTTCAGTATTTCAAGCCTGACTATATATATAAGTAAAAAACAGTAAATAGCTGCTGTATGAATAGAACATCTTGATTACAAAATCTTATGTTGGGGGAATTAAATCTGTGCTCTGACATGTTCCCTAGTGCTTAAATGTTTTTATTTGGGAAGTTTGGTTTCATCGCTTATTCCAAAAACGTGCTTGAATTAATTGAATGTTTTAAATATACTGTATGGCTTAAATGTAAGAGTATGATGCCAATAGCTCGAAAAAACATGACTTGTTTTAACAAACAAATCATAAAACAGGAATATCAAATATTAGACAATGATTCTCACGCCTATTTTAGCTTATTCTTTACTGATGGTTGTATTACTGACTATTATGTAAAACTGACTTTTCATTATTGATCCTTGGGGACTTTTGGCCTTGCCAAAAATCAGTCCCCCAACCACTTCAACATCATTAAGTGATCTTCTGTCCACAGATTTGGCCACATAGAAACCAGTACATTCTAAAAATCGATTTAACCTATTTCCACTTAATTTGCAAAGGAGACTTTTGGCCTTGCCAAAAATCAGTCCCCCAACCACTTCAACATCATTAAGTGATCTTCTGTCCACAGATTTGGCCACATAGAAACCAGTAGATTCTAAAAAATGATTTAACCTATTTCCACTTAATTTGCAAAGGAGACTTTTGGCCTTGCCAAAAATCAGTCCCCCAACCACTTCAACATCATTAGTACATCTTCTGTCCACAGATTTGGCCACATAGAAACCAGTACATTCTAAAAATGGATTTAACCTATTTCCACTTAATTTGCAAAGGACAGTTTTGGCCTTCCCAAAAATCAGTCCCCCAACCACTTCAACATCATTAGGTGATCTTCTGTCCACAGATTTGGCCACATAAAAACCAGTAGATTCTGAAAAATGATTTAACCTATTTCCACTTAATTTGCAAAAGAGACTTTTGGCCTTGCCAAAAATCAGTCCCCCAACCACTTCAACATCATTAGGTGATCCTCTGTCCACAGATTTGGCCACATAGAAACCAGTAGATTCTCAAAATCGATTTAACCTATTTCCACTTAATTTGCAAAGGAGACTTTTGGCCTTGCCAAAAATCAGTCCCCCAACCACTTCAACATCATTAGGTGATCTTCTGTCCACAGATTTGTCCACATAGAAACCAGTAGATTCTAAAAATCGATTTAACCTATTTCCACTTGATTTGCAAATGAATGCATGTCAACGAGAAGGCTCTTAAGAATGACAAGAGCCTATGCCGGAAGCCAAGTGGTGAGTAATAATTCTAAGAAACAACTGCTTTATTATCGTGACATTTAACATGACATTTAGCCGCATCAATTTCGGCGCTCAAGTTATCTCGCAGAAATCGCAGGTCACAGCGCTAATTTTGCTCTGAATGATGCCCGCAATAAAAAGCCCACAGCTTGTCGGATGGCTGCCAATAAATTCAGCACTCCCATCCTCGCAGTTCTGGAGTCAATCCTTCTGTTTGATTAAACTTTGCACCCAAGTGGTTGGAAATATATCTAAAGGCAGTTAGATTTACAACTCGACGTCTTCAATTATTGACACCTCACTACTTTGCGATTGCCAGTTTCCTTACTCACCTCTTCTTGCTTCCTCTGTTTTTCAAACTGATGACTTTTAGTGAGCTACTCATTGGCCACTGACATGTTTATGCTAGTCCCGTTAATGTATTAACGCAGCGCCAATTCCCAGGAAAAATTATCTAGAGGCACTTCACACATTGAGCAGGTCAATAAACACACTGCATACTCTATATAAACTTGCAAATGAGAATAGTAACTGCAGCAGACACACGAGCAGGCACTCTAACGACATATATTAAATTTGATGAGAGTAGAATTGTATTCGTTGATAAGGCAAAACAGGTTCTTTAATGTACGTCGGTTTTTGACCATGAGGCGCTGTATACGTTTAAAAAAGGAATTTCAAATGGATTTATCGGACATTATTAATGGTGATTGACATTGAATTTATTAGAGAAGTGGACATCAGTGTGTTTTGATCATAAAGACGTAAATACAATGAATCAAAGCATCTGAATCACGGTTTAAGACTCGGTTGGTTCGTGGCCCGCATTAACGTCAACTCGATTTTATGTGGGCCGGACCATTTTAGATATAATATTTGGATTTTTTTTTAATAAATGGATTAAAAGAACTGGATTAAAAACCCTGAATATTTATTTTTTATAGATCTAAAACAATGTTTATTTTAGCTTTTTTTATATATATTTTTAGATTTTACAAAATGATTTTTGAACTAAAAACACAGAAAAATTGATTAAAAATTTACAATTATTGATTTAAAAGGGGGGAAATTAGTAAATTTAAAATACATCTATACTCTTCATTTTAATTTGATCCTAAAACAGAAAGTCAGCACTCCTGATTTACTTTCTCGGGCCGCACAAAATGATGCGGCGGGCCAGATTTGGCCCACCGGCCGCCACTTTGACACCTGTAGTTTAAATCAATACATTTAAGTCACCAATTACTGTGGAGATTTCTAAGGCTAAATTAATATAATTTTTAAGTTCTTGTGCATCCTACATATATTCCTACAGAAATATAGTATACACAAACCAACAAATAAGATTTAAATTCATTTAATCCCACCCTTTGAAGATCAATGACTTGCTGAAGGATGCGTTAGTCAATTGTGTCTATTACTACTCTATCAAGTACAAAAACAGAAGCCAGAATGAAACTGTTAAGTAAATCATCATGAAAAGTAACCACTATCTTAAAAATCGTGGACCGAAAATTGCTCTGTAATTATCTTAGACGTCTAATCTAAGAGGTGTTTTTTAAAGAAGAGGTTTCAAATAGCCACTTTAACAGACTGTGATAGATAATCTGGTAATAAAGAGCAATTTAACCTTTGGAGTATATAGCGGAACCAAAAAGAACATCTCTAAAATGACACACATTTAACAAGTTTTGGGCTTTGCAGAGTCGATGGGAAGCACTGAGTCTTTTACATATAAATATAGTAGTGCCGTAATCTACTTTGGGAGTGGGAATACAAAAAACGGATAAAAAGAAGTAGCAGGAGCAAACAGGAGAATAAGAGAGAGTGTTAGAGAAAGCTGTCAGGTAGGGAGGATATGTGAGGCCATTCTGTGGAGAGAGCAGGTTAATTTTTCATGCTGTGGTTTGTAGTATGTAGACTGGCCAATGCTATGGGTGGCTGCAGCTTCCTGAGAGAGCACTTGTTGGTGGAGGCCCCGGGCAAGTTTTTGTTGGGTCTCTCCATAAATTGCTACCATACAAGTGAATTACTCCATGATGTGTTGAGGAGACAGCCAACAGCGCTATCGGCATCAATCCACACGCTTATTTTCTTTAGCCCTTTCATAGTAATTCCTCCAAGACAGAGAAACAAACCAAGATATCAAGGCCAATAGTATGTCTTATCTAAACTGGAGTTCTTGAGTGTATAAATTTAACATAATGGGGAAATTATGATGTGTGTATCCCAAAATTTGAAGCCGAAATGCCAGAAAAGGAAGACTTGGATTGGATTGGATAACTTTATTCATCCCGTATTCGGGAAATTTCATTGTGACAGTAGCAAGAAAAGGCCTAGTTATAAGTTAGACAGTACAGTCGCAAAGGCTGCAGAACAACAAAGCAAAAGCACAAAGTACAAAGCAAATCAAAGTAAATGGGATCATTAAGAATCACCAAATCAAATCATTAAGACAGAAAAGCAGCAAAAACACAAAACGAGCAAGAGTGGACGGAGCTACCGCCACCGGCTGCCACTTGAACGCCGCCATCTTGGTTGCGGTAGCTAAAACGGATACAGACTCAAAAAGACGTTGTAAAGTTGGACAAAAACTGGAACCACACACAGGAAGTCTTCCACAAGATGGGGAACTTCTGCAGACTTCCAATGTCTGGTGTTATTTTTTTATTTAAATTATTTGTCATTTGAGTTTTTTTTTTTAGATTTTACACAAATGATGCATATGTGATGTATATGTGATTTTGGATGCATGTTTCGGTTTGGAACGCTTCATTTCCATCGGAAATACACAAGTTCATGTAAGTTCAATGTTTTTCTAAACTGCAATTTTACCCAATCCTGCAGAATACTTTTGGTTAGTGAACCTCCTAATTTGTTTGTCGCAGTCATTCTGTAGTTGGCAGAGAATAGTACATTTATTGCTTGGGTAAAGCCCTACTCTGTAGACTAAAAAACCCACTAGTTCACACTATACTTTAAATGAATTGTGGATTTTTGTGTACAAATTACTGCACTAAGCATCCAACTCAGTGCCTTATTTTTGCATTATCTTGCTTGCTTGTGTTCCCTGATGAATAGTATGTAACGTGAAGGCCATTTTATATTAGATATTAATAGATAGGGGGGTGTCATTTTGATCTGGACCGCCACTTCTCAGTCCCAAGTCTCCAAACCCTCATTTTGCAACTACCTCGGAATCCTAACTGTTTTTAGCATTGAGCAAATTGTCCATGTGGAGATAAGGCGAAAGCCTATTCTAATACTTTAATTTCATACGAGCATGACAGGCTTCCTCCTCTCAGTTTGCAGCACAAGCGAGTCTAAGCATTTCAAAGAGACTAGTGTTTGAATGGCTGCAATGTGGGAGCTCACAGTCTCCAGCTATGGATTAAGCTCAAAGCAAATAGTCGCATTGAAGAAACAGAGGTAATCTCTTCCCTCTCCTCCATGGCCCACTCACCATACCTGCTCCCTCATTTTTAAATCCCCGTTCTGTATTAGTTTTTACCAAGCTGTTCAGGGTACGGTTTGATTCCCGGTGGTTACAGAGGTTAGGATAACATGACAACAATCTTGTCTCTGGTTCTCCAAAAGTGCATTTGCTAAAAGATGGATGGCCTTAATCACTTGGCTGTTGTTCTCTAAAAGTAACATCGTAGAAGATGACAGAGCATACGGGTATTTTGATAAAGGTGGCAGATCTTAAACAGGAGCCAGCAGGCAGGAACATCAAAGTATGGACAAGTAGCATTTGGAGATGTGCACGCACTCGGTGACCTGACTCAGCGGTGTATCAGAACCTCTTCATCATATTCACTCACTAACTGTCAAATCTAGTTTAATCACCTACAGCGCTGGGGATAATTTACCCCACAGCAATCTGCATTAGCATAAAAGTAGTTTGGTTTTGCATCTTGATGTGTTTCACTGCTGTTTTACAGAGGATTCAATCCATTAAATAAATTTGCCTCTCAGGAACCAGCACAAAGACTGCTTAAATATGCTGTCCCTGTTCTCAAGATTTTTTGTCCTTCCTCCTTTCAGTACGGGGATAACCAAAACGTAATTACTAACTTATTCGCTATTGATTGTGACAATTTTGAAGAGATTATTGAAAATATCCATACTCTGTAGCGCTAATATTCACTAGAGTTGTGATAAACTCAGTTTTAAACTCACGTCGAAAGAGGCTTTGTCACTGGAAAATAGGGGTGTAAATCGACAATTTCATGACGATATCATTTTTGGGGAAAAGATACACGATTTTCCAAACAGTTTAATACAATATGTACGCGTTTAACCTATTTTGTTTTATTTGATCTAAAGGACTAACAAATAAAAAGCGGTTTTTGATGTAAATTGCCAAATTTGTTCTGAATCAGTTCAAACTTTTTAATGAAAACCCACTTTTTTAAAACCAACGGGTAAATGTAAGGGTTTACAATATGAATCACTGTCTTGTGTTTTGTTAGATTTCAATTCAATTGAGTTAGATCAATAAATACAGATCACATCGATCAATAGTTACACTCTGAGTGAATATTTTTTTTTCTTCCACTCTCCCACAAACCAGACTACCCGAAGAAAACCCACACAAGCAAACAAGCAAACTCCACACAGTGAAGACTGACCTGGGATTGAACCCACAGCCCCAGAACTGTGTGGCAGCCAGTTTAATGTTTAATGCAGGGCTGTCAAAGTCATTTTTTATCGTGGTCCACGTCGTAGTTTGGATTTCATCCGGAGGGCCATTATGGCTTCCAACTTGGCTGCCAAAATTAAACGATTAATGAATTGACAGCTTTTCTTATCATTTTCGGGAATTAAAATTAGTATAAATCTTCTCTCTGAACCTTTTATTAGCAAATATTCTTGTGTAGTGGATTTTTGACATTTAGTTAATATTTTTAATCAGAAAAGAGGGCGAATATTACATCTGTATAACGTTTTAACCTTTTGTTTTTTATTTAAAAAGGAAACCGAGTAAATATTGCACTTTTAAAAATCTGATTTACAGTGAAAAATAAAAGAGGAAAGAGGAAACATTTAAGATATAATATGTTGATATTAGAAAAAATCTTTTTGAACTAAAAACAACACAAAAAGAAAACAATACATATTAAAAAAATAGTTTTAATTGTTCATTTAAAATGGGGGAAAACAGGAAATATTCCCCATACATCACTTTTATAATCTTCATTTGAATTTTATTATAAAACAAAGTCGGTAACCATGATTAACTGATTTAATGGACCAGATTTTGCATGGAATTAACATGGTTTAGCTATAAATAAAAAGATTGCATTAGACTGCCTCTCCCTTTTCTTTTTTCTTTTTTTTTTAAACCACACCTGATTCAAATGATCAACTCATCAGCAAGCTATCCAGAAGCTTGATAACAACCTGATTATTTGTTTCAGGTGTGTTGGTTCAGGGAGAAATGGAAAAACAGACTGGATAGAGCCACTGAGGACCGGAGTTAGAAACCCTTGCATCAGAGACTAAGGTACTGATACTATTCCCTTCACCCAATAAAAATGTCATTCACATGGCAGGGGAAAAGTGTCACATTTTGACATTGCATTTCACTCCCTCCTTTCTTTAAATCTGACAATGAGATGCCACTTTTCAATTTGGAATGTCTGCTCAGAGGAAGGGATAATGGCCAACATGCCAAGCATTATAAAGAGAGCTTGTCAAAACCTGATAGGGCGTTGTTGTGCTTACAGTTTATGTGTGTACAGCACAGGAAGAAATACTAAATACACAAGACATGCCATCACTCCTGACTGATGGACTAAAATAGTCTCATATTTACCCGGAGGCGACGCTTCCATACATTGATTTTATTGGCCTTGTTTTACAGCAAATGGTCATGGGGAAATGTCCGAAATCCATCTGTCCATTTCGGATTAGAGGATGCTATGAGAGGGGGGGCGATTTTAATCACTCCTGTCGCTTTAAGGACTCTTATCAAACGCTTATTATGCGAATAGAGAGCACCGTGAGCCACTGAGCAACCAAGAGACGGACTGGAGTGGATTTGTGGGGGAAGCCAACATGATCGAAGCCGGAACGGACCGCATCTGCACCGTATGGAGTTTGATTACACGCTGGACCGCTGTTTGACACACACGCGCTCCGGATCGTTTGGGGAGGAAAAAAACTGCGCACAAGTAGCCCGGAGAGGAATCATGCGTTAAAAGTCAGCACAACCGGGATTTATTGGAGGACTACTGGATACTCGCTACTCGACTAAAGAGTATCCCGAGCTGATTCTGACATCGGATCATGGATCGGGGAGGTGGGGAAACAACAACAGCGGTCAGCGACATGATTTCTCTGCCCAGTTTGCGCCCCGCGGCGTGCTTCGGAGTCCGCGTTGTCCGTCCGTGTTCCGAGGCGAACAAAAGTTACTGAATGCGTGGATTGGGAACTATTCTGGATATTTTGCACCTGCTTTAGCGGATTGCTCGTCGACACGGTGCGGAGTCGTGATCGAAAACGTGTGTGTGTGTGTGTGTTTTTTTTTTTTTTGGCTTCCCCCTCTTCCCAGCGTGCGTTGATACTTGCACGTTTTGCTCGCCATAATGGAGATTGGCGAGGTTTTCTACTCAAGGTCATTGAGTATTTCGGGCTAAGGTTTGCACGCACACGCACGCACGGTGCAGCAAAGCCCCCCCGATCGCCCACCGTGTCTTGTTTGTGACAGACAAGCGTCTCCCGTGGAGTTCTGTTTGCATTGGGTTTGACACTCCACCCCTTTGACACCCCCTTTTACCCCATCCTCTTCTAACCCCACCCACCTCCCCCCCTTCCTCTAATAACATGGATGGGAAATTGAAGAAGGGTCGTCGAGGCCGGGCCAAAAGAGAAAGAGGGGTACGGAGGTTGCGGGATCCATGCAGCCGGGAACACCTCAGCCCCGAACCCGAGTCCCCATTCTCGGACAGGGAGGATGGACACAGTCCTAGGAGGGACGCTAAAAGGGGTCCGCACTCAGCAGGGGCTGCCAGAGCCCCTCGCATCCCCCGGCGGAAGAGACGGGAGTCCAGCTCGCAGGAAGAGGATATCATTGATGGATTTGCTATCGCCAGTTTCATCAGTCTGGACTGTCTGGAGGTAAGCAGGAAACGCATCATTACCTCCTGTCTGTTGATGTGTGCACTCACCAAAAAAAGTATATTATTGCTCTCTTGGGGATAGAATGCTTCTCTAACTTGACTAGAGATGTCCAAAGTTTTTCTAGTGGATGACATATGCAGGAAATGGAAGTAAGGTCAAGTTCACTACTTTTACAAAAGATAAAAACATAATGAACTTGACTGATGTCATTCTGAAGTAATTGGTTGTGATGAAAGGGAATAGATGGCTGTTAGTGGAATTTGGTGTTAAATGGTAGAAATGTGGGGTGGCCTGAGTTTGTGTGGGTTTTCTCTGGGTATTCATCCCAAAAAAACATGCAGAGTAGAGATTGAACACTCTAAATTGACACCGAGCATGAATGGTTGTCCGTTTCCTTGTGCTCTGTGATTGGCTGGCCACCAATTAAAGGTGTCCCTTGCTTGGGATAGGCTCCAGCACTCCCTGCGACCCTTGTGAGGATAAACAGTTGAGAAATTGGATGAATGAAAGGTTAGAAATGTGTGTGGGGTACTCTAAAAAAACGGCAAATATATTTTTACCATTAAGTTTATGATCAAATATTTGGTTATTTTGATAGTGTGAAAATATACATTGGGGTAATATGGAAAAAAATGTGGTAAATTTGTGATTTTTGAAGTAAAGATGTAACATTTTAAAGTAAAGTTGTGAATGAAAGGTTAGAAATGTTAGTGTAGTACTCTGAAAAGCGGCAAATATATTTTTACCTTTTAAGTTTTTGATTGAATATTTGTTTATTTTGTTAGTCTGAAAATATACATTGGGTTCAAATGAAAAAAATGTGGTACATTTGCAATTTTTGAAGTCAAGATGTAACATTTTAAAGTAAAGTTGTGTGCGATATGCGTGTTTAAACTTCAAAATTGGCTGCTGTGCCCCTTATGGGAAATGTTTGGTTAGCATCAAAGTTCCGCTTCAAGAATTCCAATGTGAAAAGCTGTTTTTTTATTCTATTCCATTTTATTTTGCTCTGGACCAAACAAAGTTAGCTATAGACTTTCCTGCTGTGAATAAGTCCTATGTGAATTCAAAGCAGTTTCTCACATGAGGCAACACGTACACTAACGTGGCTTGAATTCGGGCTCCAAATCTACTTTTCCTTCACTTATAAACTTTGCTTTATCCTTTTTTTTTAATAGTTTTGCTACTCCCTGTATTGGGATGTGTCTGCTAATACCGTATTTTCACGACTATAAGGCGCACCGCATTATAAGGCGCACCCTCAATGAATAACACATTTTATTTTTTTTCCACATATAAAACACACTGGATTATAAGGCGCCCTGTCTATTTTGGAGAAAATGTAAGACTTTTAAGTGCGGCTTACCAAATTGACGTTACAACCATCCCTTATATACAGTAGTTTACAGTATGAGGTATAATAGTTGTTTAGCTGCCAAGACACTATTAAATTTACAAGTTGAGTACCTTTATGAATGAGTTGTTTCCTACTGGCAGCATATGGGCCATCAAGGAAAACAAGCTGGTGCTGCCACATCTCTAATAACTTGTGTCGATTTTGTATTCACATTCTCCCCGAGTTGTAAGTGCTAGGCTGACATTTCGCTTGGTGATGGACACCCTTTTGCAACAGGTATCTATTACATACTGATGGACGTGTTGATGATAAGTGTTCATGCCATTACTTTGCTGGGATAGCTAATATGGGCGCAATGTTTTTTTTAGGAATGAAAGTCATTCTCCTGTGGCATTTTCTTATTATCTCATTACGCAGTAAATGAAAAATAAATCTTTACTCCCAGTGGGACATCCGTCTGACTGACGCCGCAGATCTTTAACTGTTTTCAGTTTCCATGGCATTAAATGGTGCCTCATTTCAACTATGAGAAAAAATAAAAAACCTTCCGGGTCTTTAATAAAGACAGCTAGAAAGTCCTCGGAGGTCTATATTTCAAAATGATGACCTAATTTAAAAGCCCACTGATGATACCACAAGGCACCTCATTTCAGCAATTGACACGCAGCAAGACTCAAAACAAGGAATTAATCAGTCATGTCTTTTTACTCCCACTCAGTGCTTATGTGATATGGTTAAATGTGCTTTTGCGGAGGAAATAATATCAGCCGGGGGGCATCAGGACTCAAAAGTGGTACCTCGACATACGATCTTAATTCGTTCCGGGACTGAGATCGTATGTCGAGCTGTTCGTAACTCGAGGGAACGTTTCCCATTGAAATGAATTAAAAACAAATTAATTCGTTCCAACCCTCTGAAAAAACACAAAAAACAGGATATTGGATTGGAAAAAAATGTTTTATTTCTTCTAATGCGCCATCTATTAACAAAGTAACACATAACTAGTGGTTTAATAGTAATAAAATGTGTTTGATAGAATTAAAATTAGACGCATTTCGCGGAGGGTAGACAGCGACATACACGGAGGCGAGGGGGGGTGTTCGGGGGACTATATCCACGGCAACGCACTTGTAACCGAACAAACAAATTTAAATTAACTTGGATTAATATATACAGACACTCAAACATACATTTAATGTAACTTTACACAAAACTGAATTCTAATTTTGTTTTAATTTTTTTTACCTTCGTTCTGGGCGGGTTAGCTGTTTGCCACGCCTCCACCCACACGTTCGCTATCGATGGGCTGATTGCTGTAGTATTCCCTTCAAAATATTCCGAAAATGATGCACACAAATGTCCTCACAATAGGATAATGCACGACCACTTGCCAACGAGAAGTAGTCCTGAATGAGCGATCGCGGGAGCTAACAGGCTAAGGAAGGAATAACAGCCCACCCACGTATTGATTGTGGGTAATGAAGTTTTATTCTGAGAAAGGGTGCCATTGGCTATCGTTGTGTGCACGAGTATACTTCATTACCCAGAAAGCACTCTTTTTGCCCGTGCATGGGCGTTGTGCATTTTCTGGTCCATGTGTAGGCGAAAGAAACCATTCAGTGCTCGTAGATATCTGTTATACACGAAAGAGATGCGGCAAAAAAAGACAGTACGCTACAATGATAAACAGCCTCTCATGTCATGGCCACCTGGCTTGGTCGCATCTCGAAATGTTGATCGTATCGCGGGCAAATTATTCGATCAAAATTTTCATCGTACCTCGAGCATGTCGTAGGTAGAGCTGATCGTAGGTCGAGGTACCACTGTAGTAGAATTACTTAATGGTCAGCCCAAACAAATCTACTTGTCTACAGTAGGTCACGGGCATACCTCCATTATTCTAGCACAGGATTTGAAGTGGATTAAAGAGGTGAGGGTCTCGGCAAAAGAAGGTGCTTGAACTCAAATCGCCAACAACTCTTGAAGCGTTTCTTGGCGTCCCGGGAGGACACGGCTGCCCTAGATCAAATATATTAAACCTCATTAAATCGGAGTGTAAGATCACCATTAAGCGGGATGATCTTACTATTTAGTGTCATAGATGTCACTGCCGCGATTACGTGGTGACATGTTTATGAAGGAAAGGCAAGAAGGAAGATTCCCTCGTGTGCCGTGATCTCGTATCTGTGATTATCTCTGCCCTCGTGAGCTTCACAGCTGTGGTCTACTTTGAGGACGTCGCAACGGCTAAGTGCTTTTCGCTGGCTTTTCTTCTGCCTGCATGCAGGTGTCTGTCCACACTGCGCTAAGTGACTGACTTGTTGAGTGCTGCGCTGATTATATTTACATTCGCTATTCTAGTGGGGTATGAGGTGAATGATTATTTTTGGCTACATTATTTATATATATACTGCACTTACAGTATATATAACAAACTACAGTACAGTGGTACCTCGACATACAAGTGGCCCGACATACAAGCAATTCGAGATACGAGTAAAATTTCGGGCAATTTTCGGTGAGTTATCCTATTGTGAGGACATTTGTGTGCATCATTTTGGGAATATTTTGAAGGGAATACAAAAGCAAACATCTAGGTTGCATTTGAAAGTCAGTGTGGAGGCGGGGCAAAAAGAGCCAAGGTATCAAAATGTCAAACAAAATTAGAATTAAGTTTAGTGTTAGATTCCATTAAACTTATTTTTGAGTGTCTGCATCGCAATCCAAGTTCATTTAAATTTGTTTGTTACGTTACGAGGGCTTTGCCGTGCAAAAAGCCACCACCCCCCCTCTGTCCGTCTCTCTCTCCCTCTCCCCCCTTCGAAATCCGTATAATTTTAGTACTATTAAACACATTTTAGTAATATTAAACCACTAGTTATGTGTTACTTTGTTAATAGATGGCGATTTAGAACAAATAAAACATTTTTTCCAATCCAATATCCTGTTTTTGGTGTTTTTTCAGAGGTTTGGAACTTTTAGTTCATTTCAATGGGAAACGTTCGTTCGAGTTACGGGAATATCGACATAGGAGCTCAGTCCCGGAACGAATTAAGCTCTTATCTCGAGGTACCACTGTAATTGTTAGTTATGCTCTTGGAACTGCTGAATAAGAATAGGAATGAATCAGTGCAGCCTAATGTATACATACACACTTTCTATTTAAATGTGGAGTAAATGTAGCATAATATGGTTAATGCTCAACCAGCTACTTGTTGGTAATTGTGCAGATTCTAATGCAAATGGTTCCACTTTATGAAAGGCTATAAGGGGAAATGCTGTGTGGATAATTGTTATTTCTGTTTACCCTTGATTACCCCTGAAATATCACTATAATAGTGATATTTTCTATGCTTTACTAGACAATGATCACCTGACTAAGTTGGCGACGAATACATCATGAGCATTTATGATTAAATGTTGGGCTCTCCTATCGCTTGATCTGTTCAATAAATATTTCTATTATGCATCGTATTAAATTCTCGTATACAGTGGATAAATACATAAAACATGTATCAATCATAGTAAGCTTAATACTTAATATACTGGCTGTAGAGGAAAATAAATTGTTTGTTATGTGCACTCAAGTATTTATTTTTTCAAATGTCAAATACTTGATTTTTACCTGAGTGTTGTGTTCTAAAACAATTACTCTGTGGCTTCGCTGTGGGTATTGAATATGTGAGTAGATAAACTGACACAATTATCTCGCTGTCATACCCATTAATAAGATGTTTGATTTGCTCTGTTTGCTCTCTGAGTGACTTTGGCTTCACAAATCCCTTCTTGTTAATCCAAAATCCTTCTTTTCATCTGCTTTTAACATGAATTCACAGATTTGCTGGCTTGTTTTGTTCTGCACAATGAGTTGTTCAAATCACTATAATGAGGATTTAGTTTGATTTAATTTAATCATAGTATTAGTGGCAAGGGGCAATATGCTGACATTTTATGAAGTGCCATGTTTTTGCGAGAAACCTTAGACTTTTATAGATCTTTCTGTTGTTTGAATTCAGACCAGAGTAACTAAGTGGGATTTCTCTGGGTTTTTTTTTCTCCGCTGTAAGGTCCTGTTTTACACAGATCATCATCTGTTCTTGCGCCGTGCTGCTGGATAGAGTATCATGGGGAAATTAAGTCCTTTGCCCGCGGGGATCCTGACAGTAATGGTTAGGGAAGCTGTGAATTGCTGTTTCACTTTCTCAACCCATATTTTCCCATCTGCTCTGAAGATTTAAGCCAGCTGCATTTCAGTCACAATTGTTTGTCTTTGAATGTAGTCAAGTGGTAAACAAAGAATCAGACTTTTTGACGAAAAAACAAACGGTCCACTCACAATAAAGAAGTGGCAATATATTTAACTGCAGTTTAAGAGATGGAGTTTTTTCCAGCCTCGTAATCATAATCATTTTAAAGTGCTTTTTGAACAGTGCCTGCACAGTAAAACTAATTACCGTATTTTGCAGTTTAATATACCTCGGTATATCAAATGATTTTTGCTTTTTTGAGCCTACCGTTTGTGCGCCATTTACCGTATTTTCACGACTATAAGGCGCACCACATTATAAGGCGCACCCTCAATGGATGACACATTTTTTTTTTTCCATATATAAAGCACACTGGATTATAAGGCGCCCTGTCTATTTTGGAGGAAATTTAAGACTTTTAAGTGCGCCTTATAGTTGTGAAAATACGGTAATATACCCCTGCCGTTAAATATACCCGTATATTAAACATCAACTCAGCATTTTTGGCATGATTTTTATGGTGTTCATGGGGCATAACTATAGATACTTAAGTTCATTAAAATTCCAAGTCAGACTTTCTTCAGCAGTAAGTAGTTTTAACCTGAGCAGTAAGTAGTTTTAGTCTGCAAAACGTTGATGCACCCCGTCACGGCATAAAGAGTGCGTAGTGGATCGTACCTTCCCGTATGTGCGCCATTTAATCTACCCCTGCCGTTTAATATACCCGGGTATATTAAATGGGGGGTATATTAAACCGCAAAATACGGTAATTTCAATGGTGTGTGACTAAAGCTATTTGAAATGTATTTATGAGCTGATTTCTGTCTATTACTTAAATTTAGAATGATAGTGGCCAATGTTTAGGATGAGATGGAACTATTTTTAGAAGTCCTACTCGTCTATTTTTAACAAAGATTCTAAGACTTGAAAGTAATACTTTGTTTTCAGGCAGCCCACCTGCTAAGGAATTTGTGAAGAGTGCAAACTTGACAATGTAGCTGACACGTATTAAGTAGCGCATAAAATTATATGGGCAGCTTGTTGCGAGTGTATACTGTATATTTATACCCATTTCCTGCTTGTCATCGTCGGCTGCCTTACATCTTCCTGTCGCTATGTTTTCATTGTGGTGAATGGCAGGATGTAATTACTCTGTGATTAAAATGCTGTTTCCGAGCCGAGCTTTGCAGGCAGGCTGAGGGTTGCCTTGTGATTCACTGTTAATTTGTCCCCGTTTTTTTTGCACGTAATAGCTCTGCTGCAATTTCATGTCTTATTAAGGACTTTTGACAAATAGGTTTCATCGGCTCACTTATGGAATAGATTAATGGCATATGGCTTTCATAATGAAATCACTTTTGTCAGTTATGTGCTGTAATTTCCATGTCTTTGATATTTATTTCTCAAACCGAAGGCCTATCAGGCAAGTTCGGTGGATGATTTGCAGTGAAAAAAATAATATCTTTTACTGAAAAGGCTACTCGCGATGCTATTCATGAAGTAATGTCTGTTTTCCTATTCAGTGAAGGATTTTATCGACATAGCAGAGAGATGGGACTTGCAACAACCTTCACCCTCACTTGAATTTCTTTTCAACACATAGTGTAATTGCAGCGTCAGTGACTTTTTCCAGCCTTGCTGTTTTGATCATTATAAAGACCAGCCGATTGATTTGCGAGCTGTGAGATACTTGAAAACTAACTATTTTTTACATGAGGAATTACGTTGACAAAGTGTTAGGTGGACTCTGGTTTTAGGTAGAATGAAATATGTTTTGAACCTTTTTTTAATCCCGCGTTATTGAAAGTAGTTTTTTCTTTTGTAATTTGGGAGATTAACAAAAATATTACAAGATGTAAATGAGCCTCCAGTGCATGTACTGTACTTATAATCTTGTTATTGACGAGAACTGGTTCTTAATAGGGCGTGGCCGGACGTTTCGTCGAGAGACGTTTGGTCCCCGGACGTTTGGTCGACCGGACGTTTGGTCGACCGGACGTTTGGTCGACCGGACGTTTGGTCGAACGGACGTTTGGTCGAACGGACGTTTGGTCGAACGGACGTTTGGTCGAACGGACGTTTGGTCGAACGGACGTTTGGTCGCCGGGTTCGCTCGCTGTCAAATTATGACAGAGAGTTTACTGTTGATATTTTGATATGAGATATTTAGATATTAAACTCTCTCTCTCATGATAATAATTTTGAGAGCTGGTTTCAACAGTAACACTCGGCGACCAAATGTCCGTTCTACCAAACGTCCGTTCTACCAAACATCCGTTCTACCAAACGTCCGTTCTACCAAACGTCCGGTCTACCAATCGTCCGGTCGACCAAACGTCCGGGGACCAAACGTCTTTCGACGAAACATCCGAGTACCCAATAGGGATGTCCTGATATTGACTTTTTGACTTCTGATACAATCAGATTTTTCCAGGAAATATAAGCAACTAGTAAATGATAAATCGCTTTGTATTGAAGTAAACAAAACGACGATTTTTTTTTAAATTTTCTTTTTAAACGATATTGCACAATGATCTCTTCACTGTCATTCACGTGTATTTCTATTGAAGCCGATTGGATCTGAAAGCTGCAAATCGATTTGCATCTGCATCTTGATCAAATCAAATCACAGTCATTTTTTCCGTCTTTAAGCTGATTGTTATCTGCTGTGTTTCCATCCAATCATTTGTATCCAATATTGCGTGTCACATTTAGGCCAGCCCTGACTGGGAACTCAACCCAAACAACGCTGCCTGCAGTAAGGTCAAACAAATGTATCACTACCCTGGCAGTGATGTTGTGATTAGCGTATATTGAAAGAGATTTCTGTCATTCTGAGTGTGTGTGTGCCAGCTTAGCCAAGTAAGAACTGTTGCTTCTGGGTTTTGTGTGACCGTTTTGGCAGCTGTATCACATGCCGTAGCCAAGATAATAGAACAGAGGAGGTAGTTAGGCAATGCGGATTTTCATCCATTTCCCTTTGCACTCTTGTTGCATTTACCGTCTTGATGACATTTGCTTGACAACTCAATGAGAGACTGCCACATTATATTTTCTTGCTGAAATGAATAAGAAGTTGTGAAACTGCTCGACACATCAAATCTTAATGGATTTTGACTTTTTTTATATATACTTACCTGGTGATTTTGGCTGCTTGGACTTGCAGAAGTCTTCTGAATGGCCAACTCACTTTGTGGCTATTTTTATATTGCGATGTTTATTTAAAATGCAAATGTGTGGAAAGGGATTTTAAAAGCTTGCATTTTTTGGGACAATGGGGCTATGTATTATAGTTACAGCACCATCGCATACCTTGTACCAGTACCGTATTTTTCAGATGAAGAAGAAAACTATATATAAGTCGCACTTTACACTCGTCTGATGAGCTTCATGTCATACAAATCTCACTTTGCTCTTTTATGTTGTGTCAACAATATGGAACTAAAGCAGCAATGACCAAAAGTAGTGTCAGTTTACCTGTAGGCAAAGGCATCTCCTCACCTTGGCTCAGCGTTCTTTAATGCCATAACTATCAGGTCAGGTCCAATTTTGAACAATTCAATCAAGGTTTGGTTTGATTTGATATTTGAATTGTAGATGAACAAAATAGCAATAGCAAAGTGTAAAAATTCACTGCAGACGCACAAGTGTAGTCAATGAATAATCCTATCAGGCCTATGAAATATGCGCACACTTCTCTGTTCTTGCCTAATTTCCCTATTTTTAATTTTAGAATGTAGCCATGGCAATCCACTTCTTCCTTGACATCTCCATCACTGCGTGCGGAATAAAATTGTACTCTATATGTGGCACATCAAAAGGTCGAGATCTGATAAGAACACAAAGGCTATTTCCTTTGTAGCAATTCGGTGAGTGACTACAGTCGTTTGTTCACAGTGCGCGGTGGGCTTTCTATCCCTCTTCTCCGACACTAACGCTCACTAGATTCTGTTTCTTGATGCCGTATGTACGAAAAATTCCATTCCAACATTACCTGCGTAGACAAATTGTGTTTCATGCCACATCCTTTTACTAAATTTACCAGTCTGCAGTAGTTTTTTTGTAATCATAAAAAACAAATTGACAGTCACTACTCACCTACTCACTTACGTGTAGTAGTTCTAATTATTCTGATAGTTCAAATTCAAGCTTTGGGCATTTTTCCAATATATTTTTTTAACGGGCATGAACTGTAGCGCTCTTTAACAGTAGCCTATTCACTTTATGACTCATGTAATTATCCGTCAAAAGCAGTGTTGCATCCCTACGCTCAACAGAAGGAATATGTACTCGAAATATAATGGGCTATATATCGTGATATGACATATGTAAGATAGGCTCTCCATTAAAATCTGCAAAGGCATGACAAGTGCTGTCACCCACAGTTAAATCTAGCATATACAATCGTGCATTCTTTGGGAATGTCAATCCTTTTACTCACTGCATTGCTTATCCTCTCTTGCCAGCAATGACTGTTTTTAATCTGTTGCTGGTTGCTCATGCATATATCAAAGAGTAAACTGCATCTGCTTCCCTCCCGCAAACAGGCCACAGCTTATTTCAGAGCGGCCACTTTGTCAGTATGTCTGAAATGAGGGCACACACCCCAGCGGCAGCAGGATTTAAACCGAGCTGTGGAACCAGATCCAAATTACACAGAAACACACACACGCACATAGCGCTAGGCCAGTTGCTGAGTCAATAAAGAAAACAGACAGTGAATGACAGAACATAAACAGAACTGTGTGCCAAGCTACTGTTTGCCTTCTGGATTCCAAGGCCTGTAAACTCATCATCTGCATGATCGGCGTGTATTTTAAACGGCATGCTCTTTATAGACCTGTTTTGCTGGCTCTCTGTGTTGTCATTGACTAAAGATAGAATGTAGAACAAAATCTATTACCTCATTTCCATTCTTGGACGGCTTTTATTGTTGCACATTTTAATCTCGGGTTTACTTTGCAGGGGTCACAACTAAGGAATAAACACCAGTGTTTTCAGTCTTTCCGATCCGTTAATATATTCAAAATTATTATATGGAACTGTCCATTGTAAAGGCTTGCCAACTCTGGGCCCAGAGCCAAACCTAGATTCCATACACACGTTCTAAATGGAGGACATTCTCTGGATGTCTGACTCTCCTTAAATATTACAGCTACTTTTTATTGGAGAGACAGAATGGCAGCGTAGTGTGAGACTTTACAAATATTGATTATTGTCTGAAACATCCATTACAAGAGCATCAGCTCAGCAAGTAGGAAAATTAACTGCAGAGCTGCCAGTGCTTCTTGCTGTTTGTAGTAGGGAAAATACATTTTTATATCGACAGTTGTTGCTTTTGCTCTTTGAACAGTTCTGATAAAGCTGCTATGTGGTTACATTTACTGTATTATCTTTGAATGGGCCTCCCTTGCTTTCAGATTAGTGGACTGATTACAAGGCGTGTCGGATTTTATCACATGGATCGGTCATAAAACATTGGTATGTCCATAGTCTGCATGCAGGGCCATACTAAACTATAGAAGAAAACTTGTTTTTTTAATTAACTTTCAGTAAAATGAACAGACATCCAAAGCAATTCAAGAAAACCTTGACAACGGTTGCAGAGTGTGCTGCACTAGTCTCACTGGTGATGGTTGAGTTACTTGTTTGTTTTCTTTTTCAGTACAAAATGTTTTTTTTTCCCCTACTTTCTTGCTGTGCCCTATTTTATTTATTTATTGTTTTACTGTCACTCATTTTTAGTTGTCAAATAAAGCCAACTTTTGGATAATGGTAAATTATTGGTAAATATTGTTCGCTTCTGTTGCCTAGTAGAGCAACAGGCGAGAGAGGCAATGCTCGTTTCATTAAATATTGGAGCCTTCCAATAAGAATGCATTCCAAATTACAAATCATAATGATATTTAAACTTTGAGCTCCATTTCCCCAACAATCAGTCAAATTGTCCTGAGCATTTTTTTCTGGTGTTAGAGCTTCAATGTATACTTGGTAGTTAAATGCTATACAGCAAGGGTGTCAGACTCAGGTTGGTTCGCGGGCCGCTTTAACGTAAATTTTTTTAAATAAATGGATTAAAAGAACTGGATTAAAATATTCAGGTTTTTATAGATCTAAAACAATGTTTATTTTAGCTTTTTAAAAATATATTTTTAGATTTTACAAAATGATTTTTGAACTAAAACACAGAAAAAATTGATTAAAAAAATTACAATTATTGATTTTAAAAGGGGGAAAATCAGGAAATTTAATATACATCAATACTCTTCATTTTAATTTGATCCTAAAACAGAAAGTCGGCACTCATGATTTACTTTCTCGGGCCACACAAAATGATGCACATGTGCTATACAGTATGACTCAAATACATCATCTTTAGTACTGTATTTTCCTAACTATAACAATTTTGGGGGCGAATTTAAAGTCCGTAAAATACGATACATACTGTAAATACTAGTAGATAGAAACTAGAATATTATTTTAGTTAGAGTTGATCAAAGAGTACACAAGGTGGTATCGTATCTTCCTGCTTTATTGCTTCCTTGCAATAGAGGAAAGCTTGTTCAACACACAAATCCTTCTAGTATTTTCTTTTAGCTGCTTTAGGTGTTGATAAAACAATTCCCCTCCTAGATAATCATGTTTCCCCTCTTTGACTGCCAAGACACCCTGGGGAAGAGGGTTTCTTTCCCTTCCCCCCCTACTGCTGAGTTGTGTGTCTGCTCAGGGGGGGAGCAAGTATTGTGAACGGTGTTCCTTGCTGTTGCAATTTGCACAATAATGCAGTGGTGTAAAACTGCTGCACTCGCTGGCAGGCTACACAGGTTCAGTGACCATGATGTACACTGAATGTTTGTTTGGGTGTCATTTGTGCAATATCCAGAGTAGGTCAAGCATATTAGCCTGCCCATCTATTTCAACACTGTTCAAATGTGGGGTAAACACATTGCAACATCATTAAACACACAATCTATGAGTATGATAAACACAAAAAAATGGATTTATATAACAAAAGGTTTGACCATTGATCATGAATTTGAAGCTCAAGTACATCTATTTCTCTTCCCATTATTAGTTACAGAAAAAATATGATGAATTCTGGGATTTAAAGCAAGACAAGTAGTGATGTATTCAGTTTCGTTTCCTGTCTTGTGTTGACTGATGAAATGAAATGTTTTATGACTGTCAGAACAAGCATTTTAGTGACTGGCAGTCATTGTATAGCCTTTGGCATTGTCTTTATTGGCTCGAGAGCCTGTAAATGTAGCCTGCGGTCAAAGGCCTTCCTTACGAATCCTCTGTAACAGCGTGCAGGATTGTTATGACATGTTAAAGTTTACAGGTGTCAATTAAGATTGACTGCTCCATTCGCGCAGGTTGTTTTCGTAGATTGCCTGGAAACGAAAGTAATTTCATTCATCCACACTAAATACACGTAAAAAAAACATTGGCGTTCATATTTAAACCAACATATAGACAATTTTGAATGGCCTTGTTTGTGTTTAGTTAGTTATCCGAAAGAACATGAGTTCACAACCTACCTAATTAAAGTAACACCGTTTTCAATCAGTCAGGCCACTGACTGACTCATTTGACTTAAAGTCAGACTTAAGGCATAATTGACAGCAGTTAAATGTCAAAGGTGGTATTGTATGTGTTTAGAGTCTGCTGGTAAAACAGCAGGAATTGTTTGGAGCATCCGGAGAGCACAATGTTTGTTCTGTTTGGAAGCAACACAATTGGTAGCTTGTTAGAATTGACAAAAGTGATTCAGGAGTGCAGTCGCTCGCCCCCACTTGCTCAAGAGATTTTAATCAAATACTTGAATTGTTTTGCTACAGACATGCATATCTTAATATGAAAACAGCAAACAGCGTTTGGTTTCAAATAGCTCAATTAGAATTTGACAAACAATCCTCATCGAAGCACTCTCAGTGGTCACAATAAAAAACATGGAAAATAAGCAAAAAGCACACGTTATTCAGTTTCCTTTCAAAAGATTCAAAAAATATATTTTGAAAGGAAACGGAATAATAATATTATGAAATAGAGCAATGGTGTCAAACTCTGGTTTGTTTTAGATATAATATTTAGAATGTTTAATTGGATTATAAGAACTGGATCAAAAGCCCTAAATATTCAGTTTTTTATAGATATAAAATTGTTTATTTCAACTTTTTTTCTTAGTAAGGGAAAACATCTAATAATCATTTGTTTTTCATTTCAAATGGAAAGATTTTTTTTAAATTATATTCAATATTAAAGTGGAAAAGCGAAAATATTTTTATATAATTATTTTTAGATTTTACAAAATGCTTTTTGACCTAAAAACACCAAAAGAAAAAAATGGATAAAAAATGCAATTATTGATTTAAAAAGGAGAAAATCAGGAAATATAATATACATCTATAATCTTCATTTGAATTTGATCCTAAAACAGAAAGTTGGCACTCATGATTTACTTACTCGGGCCGCACAAAATGATGTAGCAGGCCAGATTTGGCCCCTGGGCCGCCACTTTGACACCTGTGAAATAGAGGCTCCATTAACGCAAAATGAAAATAAATGACAATAATGTAAGCTAGAAGGATAATCGTAGTGAGTACATCATGGAATTTCAAATAGTCTAAAAAATATATTTTGCGAGAGACCTGTCTTAATGCTTGGCAAGAATACAGTGAGCTTCATTTCATCCACAATCATGCTTACCCACCGTACGTAGAATACGGAATAATCACAAAGATTTGATGACACTGGATATAATACTCATGAAAATGTATTGGGAGTGTTGTTCTGATGTGGCTCACATTTTCATCCTAGCTTGTGTAGGTGGAATGGTGATGGCAGTATAAGTTATGTAAATAATGCAGAGGTGGGTAGAGTTGCAGAACATTGTGATGTGACTTAAGAATAATCTTACTCTATTAAAACTAAGAAATGATGACTTGAAACGTATGTATTCAGTTAAAACATGTTCTGAATAAATAATGAGTTACCTATCATTAATCAGGAGCATAATGAGTCCGGAGCATTTAGTTTAGAGCTATGAATAAAATTTCAAATGTCCCAAAACCATTAGGAAGTAATGTAGAAATGCCCCAAAATCAGCAGGAGCTGACAAAAGAACAAGAAGCATTCTGGAAAGTCCCTCGAATCAATAGGAAATACTCCAAAATTGACCCTAAGGGACCTATCCTATCCTATTTTGAACAAATCTGTTTCCTGCGGCACTTGTAATTGTCATATTTAACATGGTGATTTCCTTTTAGTGAGTCACTATGGAAGTAAGCCTGCATGGGCAGACTGTCCTGCGGTTGAAATACTGGTTTTCCTACAGCTTGTGTTGTGGTGGGTCTGAGAGGCAGCCTGTCAAAGTTAATCAGCCCACAACCGTTGGCTAAAAGCAGACATCCTGACTGCATTGCAGTTCTTTCTCATGCAC
Organism: Stigmatopora argus; assembly: GCF_051989625.1. NCBI lineage: Eukaryota > Metazoa > Chordata > Actinopteri > Syngnathiformes > Syngnathidae > Stigmatopora > Stigmatopora argus. The sequence continues at coordinate 4,885,587 of NC_135391.1, forward strand.
ACATGCACACGCAAACACACATGCAAAAAGCACACACGCATACAGGAAAAATATGCAGATGCTCATATATTGCATGCACAAAGTCAGGGAAAAATGGCTGTGTGAACAGATTAGTGCTCTTTCACTGCCGGCTAGTCATTAGTTGATGGTTGGTTGATTACTGAAACTCCAAAGTTACAACAAATCACCATCAAGCTAGAAACTGAATTTTCTGGAAGGATTGTAGGCATGTATTCTTATAGGATGAACTGATTATTTCCCTTTATATTGTCTAAGTTAGCTTTTTTCCCCAGGAAATTTAATACAGTGAAAAACATGTTATTTGAAAAAAAGTGTAGATAAGTGTGCATGTCTAATATTCTAAGCCACATGTGTCAAAGTGCCGGCCCGGGGGCCAAATGTGGCCCGCTGCATTATTTTGTGCGGCCCGAGAAAGTAAATCATGAGTGCCGACTTTCTGTTTTAGGATCAAATTCAAATGATTATAGATGTACATTACATTTCCTGATTTTCCCCTTTTTTAAAAGGGGGAAAATCAGGAAATTTAATATACATCTATACTCTTCATTTTAATTTGATCCTAAAACAGAAAGTCGGCACTCATGATTTACTTTCCCGGGCCACACAAAATGATGCGGCGGGCCAGATTTGGCCCCCGGGCCGCCACTTTGACACCTGTGTTCTAAGCCTTTCAGTAAATATCATTGAAATTGTCAGTACTGACAGCACATAAATTGAATGGCAACTGCAATAAGTCATTTAGAATTTCGAAGGAAAATAATACATGAGTACATTTTATAAATCATCAATCAGAGTGAACAATGTGCTTGGAAGCGAGTGACTTTAACTCGAGGCTGAGCATGCGTGTGTATCTGAATGTAGTGCGCACACTTCATCAGGTCTTCCTGCACTTTGGCGAGGAGGTAATAAAAAATAAAAAATAAAACATCCCCTAGTGTCCTTTCAAAACATCTTATTGTGTTGCTGTTAGTCAGTCGCTAATTAGAATCAATGTCAGGGAACACTGGCATTAGGGAAGATTACTCAACTGTCAAGATATCACGAGAGGAAGTCAGGTGAGCAAGTCTAGAACATGCAGATACACTGACGCATTATGAGAATGAAATTAATTGGGCGTATCATTAATATTATTAATTAGAGGGTCCATTACCAAACCTATGGCAATTTATCAGTAATAGTTCTTTTTTTGCTTGCTTGTCAGAACTTGTTTGTCAAATGATTAAGCTGTCATACGCACAAACAAGATCAGTTGTCTTTCATAAATTAAAATTAATCTGCTTTGTAAGACCTTTAGGGAATAAATTGTTCTAATATAAGGAGCAGTCGATCAATTGTCATTTGGAATGAATGAAAGCTGTAATTGATTTTATATACTGTTGTTTACAATCTCAGAATTAATTTAGAGCATTTGTCAGCCATTTTCAGCACTAACTGAAATGTTCCCTTATCTATTAAACATAATTACAAAATATTGTCAAACGATTTACTAACAATAGCGTCTCTCGTATTACGATGTCTCATTGTGATGCACAGGGAACTAAAAAAATAAATAAACGTCCATTAGACTAAATGCATTTTTAATGATCTTGTGGTGAAACTGGGGCATCACTGTAGCAGTAGTGAGGATAATGTTGTAGACAAGAACAAGACAAGTATTTATTTAACAAACCATGAAGGGAAATTGCACACATCGACGGGTCGACTGCATCATTCCACCCCCAAGCATTTAAATGCCAGGGGGAGATCCAGGACAATCCAGTAAAAAAATAATAAAACAAAAGAGACAGGTAGTAGCAGCGTAATAAACTGGTCTTCTATTGCTTTATGCTGTTACTATGATTGCCGTCTCAGATATATGAAAGACGAAGCGCAGTGCTGATAGTGCAGAACAGCTTGCAGTAAATCCTTATTATCCCTGAAGGGATATTTGTTTTACAGCAACCGGTCTTCACGCTCAGTTGGAGAAAAAAAAGTAACATTTGCAAAGTTGCATCAAGTGTACGCGTCAAATATTTGCTATTGCTGAAGATGTCTTCATTAGTCACTTCAAATAAATGCATTTATGTAATTGGTGAAATTGTTCATGCTAAATTATACATGTTCTTTGCTTTTTTTTGAAAAGGCTTTTCACTTCATTTCCCTCTTAAGATTCCCTTCTTGCACAATAACTTTTCAGATTGCATAATCATGCAAATTATTCTACCATGCTTTGTAAGTTTTATGACTGGGGTGTTCAAACCTTTTTTTTTTTTTTATCCGGCGGGCGCTTTTAGAAAAATCAAAGTCTGGAAGGGACAAATTAAAAACCCTTCTCCACTTACATTTTTTTTAAACATGGGGATTTTAATCTAATATAAAAGATATACCGTATTTTCACAACTATACGGCGCACCGCATTTAAAGGCGCAGTCTCAGTAACAGGTGATATTTCTGTATTTGACACGCACACAAGGCGCACTGTACTAATTTTTAAGTGCGCCTTATAGTCGTGAAAATATGGTAGGTTTAACTCTAGTTTATCTTGCCAGCCATATTCAAAATTCAAAAGCCTTTATTGTCATCATACACAGCTGCATATAACGAAATTGGTGGTGCTACTCCAAGCTTTTCAAAGTGTGTTTTCCAAGTTAAAAAAAACATAAATAGTAGTATAAAAGTATAAAAAATTGCCTCGCAGATGTTAGTAAATAATGATAAGATTGAGAAAACAAAAAAACAAAACTGGAGAGCATTGAGCCGCTGCACCCATGCATGCCGCCATCTTGGATCCAAGTGGATTCAGTGATATTTTCAGAATTTGCTACTTGCCAATAAAAACAGGACCGAGGTCGGCCTGCATGGCTAAGTTTGGACACACCTGTTAGATAAAAACATGAACGACACTGCTGATTGGTTAAGTGCCTCATGATTCATAATGTGTTTCGCATGTATGCATTATTTGCAGACATTTATAGTATTCACAGAGGTTTTTCTAGTACACACGAGTATAGTTCCATCATGCCTTGCTTTAGGGTGTTCACCTTAACATTTGGTGGTGCAAGCACATAAGGTGTTCAGAATGCCCAATAATGCTGCGAATTGAGTCATCATTCATATCAGACGCATATTAAGGTTCACCTTCTCCTTTGAACGCGTTATATCGTACATGTGCTCAAATGCTCTCGCTCATGGTCCCCCATCTTGCATTCCAATCCTTGAATGTCCTTGTCAAAGTCAGATTCACCGAGTGCGATGGAGAAATGAGGCAAGGTCAACAGTTTATCTCCACTCTTTATCATTAACGGGACTCTCAAGCTACCGGAATTGTGGTTTGAAGAGAGAAATTGCTATGATAGCACATTTGCCTTACGTTCTTTCTGAGCTTTACTAATTGCCCTGTGTTTTGCAGTTATTTGACTTATTTTCTTTCACACCTTGTTTCTACTGAGAAAGAAATGTTTTTGTCGACGAGCTAGATCATCTCATTACCGCATTTGTTTTGTTTTGGGGAAGTGTTAGAGTGGTTGAGTAGGAAATTTCATAGCTGAAGGATTACACATAAAAAAGAGCGATGCTCTTAAATTATTTTGCGTACTTAAAGCCAGACGATGTTGCAAGTCTTGTAGTGTGAGCCAGTGGGTAGATAATAGGGGGCTTGGGGGTCCCAGCAACACCCTTTCAGTTTTCTCTTGATCCGGTCGTATTCTTAAAAATTGGTCAAGTTAAGAATGAGATACAATTTTCTTAACCTCAGGTACACCCATTTAAAAATTGTCAATATTTCAAAGGTGATAAAAGCACAAACCAAACTTTTTATCAGCACAATCTTAGCATAAATGATTGAAGTTTTGTATAAAAATGCATTAGATTAGATTGGATTAGATAACTTTATTTCACAGTAGCAAGAGGTGAGAATACAGACACAGCAAAAGCCATTTGATAGGGAGAGGCAACTTCCTGGAGGTGTAAAAATGAAATCACAGTTTATTACGAGTGTTATATCATTTTATAAAATGTATACAAAACAGCTGAATTTTCCAAACTTTATATCCAGTGCAAAAATAACCCCTTATATTTATTTTTAAAATTGTTTTTTTCCTCTATATTGTACATCTTGAATCTGTGTACATAATCAGAGTCATGTTTGATTTGACAGGAAAGCACAACCTGCTTTGCATGATATATATACACACTCATAAATGTAACATTACAACACACACTGGCTGCACATGAGTAAATATGCATGACCGGTGAGTAGAACACAAGGACCCTTTCACAAAAATGAATAAATGAACACATGCTAATGTAGCTTATACGAACACTCATTCTATTCGGATACAGAAGCAACACTTCTACATGTCTGCTCATTTTCCTTTCCCTTTTTCTTCAACACTCTCGCAGAAAGAAATGATTGAGGAGCAGGTTTAAATCATACTCCTGACCCAAAGTGAGTCTGACAGGCTGTCATTCAGCATTGCCTCAAAGCAATTTAAAGAGGGAAATGTTTGTACGCTGTGCTGTTTATCACCATCGATGTGTTTTCCTCAAGTAATTGCTTTTGTCTTGGAAGAAAATTATCTGGATTTTTACCAATTTACTCTGCAGTGGATAAAGATCAAACAGTAATTGTGAACATAATCATGATAATGTCCCGTGTCTAATGAGTAATGGATTTTTTTTGTGGCAAATGTAGAAAAATAAATGTGTAATCTTTACGTTTTAAACACATTTTGGGATGATTTTTTTATCATAATTGTAGATCGCTACATGTTTTGCGCTTTCAAAGACGTCAGCTAAATTTCACGTGTCGCGTTTGTTCAATGCAGACTAAGTGGGTTGGTTTTTAGTCTTTGGCATCTGCCACATTTGAAGTTGCTGCACTCAGGTTGATGTATTTTTCCTAGATTAATCTGAACTCACTAGCTTTTGAGCTTCTTTCAAATGGTTATCACCAACCGTGTCATGTATTCACAGCAGGTTTGGTTGTAACATATCTTTCAATTTGTGGCTGGAACTCTGGAACTGCTCACTCAAAGTTGCATTTTGAAAGACTCACTTCCAGTTTGTTTTATCTGATGTCCATGACTAAGAAACACTTTGTTCATCAAGATTGACAGTTGTTCAACTTGCTTGCTTTTTGCTTCAGTTTTCCGTCCATTCATCCATCCCATTCTCGGTACTCGGCCGTTTGGTCGCCCGGAAGGTTATTGATAATTACCATTTAAAATTGTTGCTCAAATTCCCTGAATACAAACTGCGTATTATTATTTAGTCATACTTAATACCCTATTAATTATTAGGCTAAAGAAAAGCTCAAAATTTCCCGTACTTTTAGTGTGTTTTGTTGGAGAACTTGTTAAGACCCTGACTGACGTCCCTTCCTAAGGGGACAACTCATGTACATACAAACTCTTATACACTCACGCGTCCGCTCAGTGAAACTGCTCAGGGCCATTGTTGGCTTTTATTGATGCGTAGACCGTGTTGTTTTACCTTGTTTTGTCGCCGGACTTTTGGTCGTCGGTTGTTTGGGTCCGGGCGACCAAACGTCCGCGACCAAACGTCCGGCGACCAAAAGTCCGGCGACCAAACGTCCGGTCACGCCATTCTCAATGGTGATTCCAGTTGATTTACGGTGAAATGTGGACTACGCCTTAAACTGGTCGCAAATCAGCCAGTTTCTGTTTGCTAGATTTCCCATTTGCATGGTATATTCTTTACCTACTTCATTATTTTGACAGCTAACAAAATGTGTCTTTCCCAAATGTCTGGAGATATCTTTCCTGCGGCTGTTAATACATAGAGCAAACAGAGAGCTGACAATAGTTGTGTTCGTCAGGCTGATCTGCCGATTTTGTATCCGAACGTAGTCATTTTACAGTAATAACCGTAAGTCATATTTTGACTTGGCATTTAATGGTCTATTGAAAAAAAAATATTCAAATATTTTTGTTTCAAATAGAATTCATCATTGCTGCTCTGTCGCTTGCCCTGCAGCTCAACATCTGCTGAGTGCAGGAAGCATTTGAAGGATAATTAAAAGGACCAGCTTCAAACTCATTTCCAGATTCCCATGGCTAAGCTGCAGCACGCTGCTCGACAACAAGAACTGCAATTATTAGGAGAGCGCACAAATGCCAATTTTGAAAGTGAACAAGCTGATCATAATTCAGCTTGTTCAACACTGAAAGGGGGCCGATTAGTTGATTTCAATGGGGCTTCATTTCTCAGGGAACCATATGGTGACCATGTCAATGTGTATGACAGTAAAACATTATTCGGGAGGGTTTCTTTTTTAACAAAACAGATCAGTAGACATAGTATATTGTGAGATCTATAGTGTTATACATTGGCAAGAGACTGAGAATAGAATAAATAGAGCCTAGACCACAGGTGTCAAAGGGGCGGCCCAGGGGCCAAATCCGGCCCGCGGCATCATTTTTTGCGGCCCGAGAAAGTAAATCATGAGTGCCGACTTTCTGTTTTAGGATCAAATTAAAATGAAGAGTAAATATGTATATTACATTTCCTGATTTTCCCCCTTTTAAATCAATAATTGTAATTTTTTAATCATTTTTTTCTGGTTTTAGTTCAAAAATAATTTTGTAAAATCTAAAAATATATTTAAAAAAACAGCTAAAATAAACATTGTTTTAGATCCATAAAAAACTGAATATTCAGGGCTTTTAATCCAGTTGTTTTAATCCATTTATTAAAAAAATATCTAAATATTATATCTAAAATGGTCCGGCCCACGTGAAATCAAGTTGACGTTAAAGCGGCCCGCGAACCAACCCGAGTCTGACACCCTTGGCCTAGACAGTAAAAATTTGCAAGTGTACCATATTTTCCGGACTATGTTCATAGTTTCTCTGGGCCTGCGACTTGTTATCTGAAAAACTGTTTTGATAACAGAGACCTTTTTAGCTTGTTGGCTTAATTTTTACGATTGTTACTTTAACGTATGTTGATTCTTGGTTTCGGATACAAAAAAAATGTTAAAACGCCCTCCCAAAATGTACCTTATTTTCGAATATATTGTTTTTTCATCTTTATTGCGTATTTTTTGGCTGCTGCGACTTATACTCAGGTTAGAAAAATACAGTGCATTTTTTCCCCTCTAAGCATTTGTGGTAAAGGGAGGCACTCTTGTGATTAAAATGTCGAGCGGTCGATGTCACTGCCTTTTAATTCCTGAAAGCTGAAACCATTTATTGGAATTTCCTGTAGAAATTCATTGAATTGAGGTGGCGACTCTACCTTTATCGGCTTTGGCATAACTGTAGACGTTTTACGAGTTCATTTGTAGAACACAGTTGGTCTAATATTATCAGATTTCATTTGCCCTGCATTGCTAGTGTGTGAATAAAGTCTAGCCAGCCTGCAGCTCTCCAGCCTGCATGCTTTGTAGGACACCAATCATGTGAATAGGACCCAGAATGGAGGGCCAGCTGTCCTTTTCCTGCCAAGTCATGTGCATGTCACAGAGCAGCAGCGGCACTGGAAAGAGAAAGCAATAATCAATTTTACAGACTTCCCCTCTCAAAGCATTGTTTTCTTTTCCAGGCCCTACAATTTAGGATGAAGTGGTTCATAGCGTTTGCTGTTTTAATTGAAAACACTGCCTTTTATTCACCATCTTGACTGGAATAAAAGTGGATGCTGGGATTTCTGTATCATTCCAGCTCATTTTAAGAGGGATAATTAGGATTCATATTCTATTTCTTGTTAACAGCTGTGATTTAAAGAGTAAAGCTTCAATGTGAGACTGTCTTAAAGGTGATATTACCGCAGTAGAACGACAGCATATGGACAACCAGTGGGGTAGCAGGATTGAGTGAATTAGTTCTATTGCTGTGTAACGCTTGTCTACTTTCTAGGGAAATGGTCTCCCTGCTACATTCCAAAGAGAAGCAGCTGCTTATTTTACATCTATGTGAGCCAAATAGGTTGTCATTCAGACTATTTCAAAATGTTCAGTGGATACGATCTACTTAACATAAATTAAGCGTGACCGGACGTTTCATCGAAAGACGTTTGGTCGACCGGACGTTTGGTCGACCGGACGTTTGGTCGACTGGATGTTTGGTAGAACGGACGTTTGATCGCCGGGTTCGCTCGCTGTCAAATTATGACAGAGTTTACTCTTGATATTAGATATTTAGATATTAAACTCACTCTCTCTCTCTCATGATTATAATTTTGAGAGCTGGTTTCAACAGTAACAACCCGGCGACCAAACATCCGTTCTACCAAACGTCCGTTCTACCAAACGTCCGTTCTACCAAACGTCTGTTCTACCAAATGTCTGGTCGACCAAACGTCCGGTCGACCAAACGTCCGGGGACCAAACGTCCGGGGACCAAACGTCTTTCGACGAAACGTCCGAGTACCAAATTAAGTATGGTCAAACCTACTCTTCCTTGTAGTCTTTATGTATTGGTAAATTGCGTATTAAAATGAATCCTATTTTACAAAGAAAAAAATATCTAATCAAAATCGGAAAATATCTTGTTTTATTCTAAAGGTACAGTCACAACAGTGATAGAGGAATCATTTTTCAACATGGCTTTGACTTGTCTACCCGTGCCCATGATATGTTCATCGACCCATGACCAATAGCTTTCATTTAATTACTTTGATCACAAATGCATTGCCGGCTGTGTCAGCTGGATGACACAGTGTTCTACAGGATGGAGGTCAAGGTTCACATAGCTCACCATCTCATTAGCGGCATTTTCATTACCCTTAGAACTTTCAAAAAACTAAATTTCTCAATGAAAAGGCACTCATCGAAATGCCTGAATTTTGGAAACAAATAGAGCAAAAATGCTATGTTTTCCTCTCCATTGATTGAATAGACGTATTTTTCAATATGAAGACTTAAAGGACATTACGTCCTAGTTCTGCACCGTGGAAAGGAATAACAAGAAGGCAGTCATTGAGACGGAGCCTGAAAAATGAAGAGAAGAATTTTTAGAGCATCGCAGAGTGAGCCCGAGGATTTGGAAGACTCTTATGTTTTTAAATTTGATTTTTTTTTTCTAGTGCAAGGACACTGAGCAAAGAAAGGGAGACAGATAAAGATCCTGAGAGGGAGGAACAAGCTTGCATAAGGCCGATATAACGAACAGACATACAGTGTGTGTGTGTTTGTTTCCACAAGCCATCATGTTTGAGATGAGGAAAAGATACAAACCAAACAATCCCGTCTTTATGCGTGAATGACTCTTTTCACTTTGAACTAAACACTAAAGTCAAAGAGGGTCTGTTAATTTGTTATGGACCCAGATAGCTCTCTAGAGCTGCCACTACCATGAAGATGTACGTTTAGTGAAGTAGAATGGGAATAGAATCAACCATTAGGGCCGACAATACACCTATGCTGTATTCAATATGATGGACTCTGGTGAATAGTTTACTGTAATTGAGAGCTGGGAGAAGAGTAATTGTTTCTAAACAGCATAGGCTTGTTTTATCGTAATGAATTGCATTTATTTTCTCCTTAAGCTACCATTGCTATTGGCAGATAGATTGTTTTCTGTCATTTCACTGATGATTTTGAATGTGATGTCTAGTGTACTGTGTGATACTATTCTATTAAACCCCTATTTTATATAGTATTTTTCATGACTATGAATTATAGAATAGAGACTATAGGTTTTTATTAGAATAGATCAAAGGGGCACCTTTTCAAGTGTGTTTTTTTTGCAGCCCTTTGAATTTCCACCTTAGAAATTTGAACAAAGATGCCGATTCATCTTAGCATATTTTCTTCCTAATTGCATTACGCAAGTAGGAATAAAGAAGCAGCTTTCTACAGCATTGAAATGTCAACAACTGACATTTAAATAGGGTCACTGTTGTTACACGGCATTGGATTGGTATTGGCAGCAGTTGGATATTGATTTCAACCTGTTTTAAGTGCAGAAATTGACATTGTTGTGTGCACTTTCGAACATACGATAGTTTGCATGACCTGTTTGGACTTGTATCACATGACTGATTCCTATTGATGTGAAAAAAAATCATGTTTGGTTCCGTTTTTGTCATCCATTACATGATAAATGTCAGGATTGATAGATTACTGGCACCATCCAGCTGTCCAGGTACTAAAATAGGAGATGCTTTAACAAACTTTAAGGGAAAAATATATAAAATGTATTGCTTGGTATGATCAATGTTTTACAGACTGATAATGCAAACATGAATGCTGGTATCAGATTGGAAGATGTAAAAAAAAAAAAGAATAAAATAAAAAATAAATAAATAAAATAAAATAAATAAAAAAATAAAAATAACATCTTAGTTCCCATTAGCAAATACAACATTTTAATGTGATGTACAGCTGTGAAGTAATAACATTGAAATGATGTCAAAAATCGAGTTTCCATGCCAGAGCTACAGCCAATCAACTTGAGGCTTGACTTAATACTGGTTTGATGTGCTGTCAGAGATTGTTTCCTCACTGTATGCCATATCTTTTAAAACCACCACATTAAATTTCATCCATGACTGCCTACATCTTCAAGGCTTTCATCTCCTTTCGCAAAGATGCATTAGCTGAGCTCTTATGCGCTTCAGTGTGAATAGGATATGATTTCGCTGTGGCTTGTGGAAATCAAGGCCACGGATGTGGATTAGACGCTCGGGTTCAATTCAGTTAAAATAAAGCTATCACGTGAGAAAATGTCATCTCATGTTCTTAAGAAATAATTCAAGCCATCTTGAAAGATGTTTTTTACAGGCCTATAAATGTAAGCATCATCATGCAGTGTCAAGATAGTAAAGCAAGAGATTATGAATTGTAAATAGTGTAGTTAATGTCTTTTTTACTATTACTTATTGTATGTCAATAGAAAACATTGTCAATACGGATGCAGTCATTTGTCACCTCATAACACCTGTTAGATGATTTAGTGCACGTGTCAAAGTGGCGGCCCGGGGGCCAAATCTGGCCCACCGCATCATTTTGTGTGGCCCGGGAAAGTAAATCATGAGTGCCGACTTTCTGTTTTAGGATCAAATTAAAATGAAGAGTATAGATGTATATTAAATTTCCTAATTTTCCCCCTTTTAAATCAATAATTGTAATTTTTTAATCCATTTTTTCTGTGTTTTTAGTTCAAAAATCAATTTGTAAAATCTAAAAATATATAAAAAATAGCTAAAATACACATTGTTTTAGATCTATAAAAAACTGAATATTCAGGGCTTTTAATCCAGTTCTTTTAATCCATTTATTTTAAAAAAAATCGAAATGTTATATCTAAAATGGTCCGGCCCACATGAAATCAAATTGATGTTAACGCGGCCCGCAAACCAACCCGAGTCTGACACCCCTGATTTAGTGGATTTGTCTCTAAAGTGCATTTGGGGATGACTGATGACTTTGTCAGAATTGGACTTGATACACTATCCATCTGTAACTTTTTTTCTGAGTTGGTCTCTTTCCTAGTGGCTCGAAGGAAGCTGCTTTTATACCCAAGTGTGTATGGAAATGACAATTAATCTGTTTGCTGGCACTTGTTTTTGAATGGTATACTCCCCATGCTGCAAGCCATCAAAATGTTCCAACTATATGAATTAGCACATAACCAATATAAAGTGACATTTGGACGATCAACAAGACATGCGCTGTTTTCCTTTATTCTATTCATGGTGGGATGTTGGAATTACAGAAGCTGCACTCTGTGCAGATGAAGACCAAATTCAATAAACTGTGGGCGGAAATGAGAGTTTTCTTCAGTGCTTTGTAAGGCAGAATGAAACAAAATCCAGTGATTTAAAGAACCCTAAGTGTCTTTTGCAAAGCACAAGATAAGCGTAATGTAGATTGAATGAATGTGTTTTAAGCACCATGTGAATTCCATCGACAGGAGTGCCACGGTCGTTATTTTTTTTATTTGATTTTTTTTCAGTGGGGATGCTGTAAATAGGTTTTTTAAACTTTGTTTTTTAAATTCGATTTTGTTTTTTTATTCCCCTCAGTGTCTCTAAATAGCTCAGTTTGACAATTGACAGGGAACAGCTGGAACCGATTTCTCCGACATAATGCATGTTCTCTCCTTCAGTATGTTTTCATACTTGGAAGTTACAGTCTCGTTGGCACAGAAACACTCTGGCTCCCTCCTGTAATAAATATTGCAGCCTTTTGCCTGCCTAGGCAAGAGACATAGCCAGGATATTGCACTGCTTTTAGGACAGGAAAGGTTACTGTTTCCCAGCTTTTTGTAGTGCAGTGGATAAACAAAAAGGCTGTAATTGCAAGAAAGCAAAACCTATCAATTAATTCAACAGTCGTTTGCAAGAATTGTATTGCTCGAGTAAAGATAACGTTTAAAAACTATTGCTCACTCCTGCATGGGGTGTTGTTGAATTATTTTACGCTTGACAAACTCTTCACAAAGTGTACTCCAACAGCTCACTGTAATGGTACAATAATGATGCTGGTGTGGCCATCCAAGTCTTGTTTGTCTTTACCTTTTTGTCAATAAAAATATTTCAAACAATGGGCCAAACCCATGAGGACGGTACCGTATTTTTCGCACTATAAGGCGCAACTAATAGACTTCCATTTTCTCAAAACCCGACAGTGAGCGTTATAATCCAATGAGCCTCATATATAGGTCAATATTGGTCAATCATAAAAATATTTCAACCAATGGGCCAAACCCATGAGGACGGTACCGTATTTTTTGCACTATAAGGCGCAACTAATAGACTTCCATTTTCTCAAAACCCGACAGTGAGCGTTATAATCCAATGAGCCTCACATATAGGTCAATATTAGTCAATCATTGCATTGAATTGAATGCTTTTATAGTCATTATACAGGTATAATGAGATTTAAAGCTTTCACCATGTAGTGTACAAATAACAACAACAAACAGACAAATAAATAAGAAGTAAATGAATAGTTCAAGTGAGGTCAGCAGAGCGACTCGCTGAGTCTATGGATGCAACAACAAACAAACACATAGAGAATCAATATATAGTAATGATAAATAATGTGTTAAATTAGCTTTAGCAGAACTCAATCTAGTTGTTCATAAAAAAATCCTAACCGCTACTATTATTACTACTACTCCAGCTTCATCCAGTGGATGTATAACACAATCCCCCTACTACTACTACTACTACTGCGTTTTATAATCCGGTGCACCTTATATATGGAACAAATTTGAAGATAGACTATTCATTGAAGGTGCACCTTATAATGCAGAAAATACGGCAATTACTAAATTCTGATCTGTCTTTTTTTTGGTAGATATTTTGTAGTGCAGCGTACATCCACCTCGTCTTGTCATCCTACTACAAAATGTGATCAGTTTACATGCAGGCCCCACTTCTGCAATTATTATGTACCTGATGTAAAGTGTGCTGTTAGCTCGAGAGATATAAGCCGTTGGAAAAAATGAGAACGGGCTGCTTATTTGAATTCGCAGCTGGAAGCATTGCCATTCGCTCATTTATAGTGTGATGATGGGACCGTAAACATCAGTGGGAGCGCTCCTGCTGCAGTGATGTAATCAGTGGTAAAAAGTCTGATTAAGCCTGCATTGCTCAGGCAATATGGCTCCTTTCAACGATTGCGCTGATGTAATCAAGCTCACTTGCATGGTTTGACTTTGTTATTATTGTGTCATCAGTGTTACAAAAGGGTGCGTAAACTTCATTTATTATTTTATTAAACCCACTAAAACTAAAAAAGGGGTCAATAAATGCATTACACCAGAATGTCAAATGATATATTGAAAAATGATGCAGTTAAAACATGATAATGCTCTGTTATTGACAAATAATCACTCCTCTGATTACTAGGGCGGATAGAAATTGAACTACGAAAAGTATAATAAATGTAAAATTGAAATGCATCTTCACATATCTTTGCTATATTGACTTTTTTTATGTAGATCAAGTCTAATGCAATACAAATGAAATGCATCCAATCTTATCTCACATTACTATGACGTTGGATTGCAAAGGTTGGGAAGATCGTGGCGGAGATAAGTGCTACTTACCAGTCATTTGAGCAAGGTAATTAAATTCACCCAGAGACATTTCTCCTCCGCATAGCCAATAAATCTTCCCTTTCTGTTTCTTCACGGCTGGTTTAAGCTCTGGTGTTGAGCTTTTAACAAGGGCGCTTTTGTCCTAGATAAAGCTTTCAGACAGTAACCATCAGTGCTATGTAAGCTCCCTGCCTGCCTGAGCACAGAATGCTGCCCCAGGGGCATTTTATCACTCCACTGGCAATCACAAATACCCACAGAGATAGATGGGCTTCTCACTGTTTCTCACCTGAAATAGATGGTTTCCTCTCGTCTGATTGGCAGATTGACAAACTAACAAAACAAACAAGAAGCAAAAGGATTTTTCCCTGGCAGAGACTTCCCTGCAACAGATATGTTGCATCTCAAAATCCACCTTTCATAATCGGTAGAATGCTTGACAGGATCGACAAAAAAATGATGTAACACACACAAAGCACACGACTGTAAACATTTAGTTCATCAAACATATCAAATGGATATTATATCACGCATTGTCTTTGCAAAGCAAATATTTCCGTTTCCTTAAAGCAATAGAAAACACTAAAAATTACCTTCACGTGAAACAGTTGCACACACAAAGTATTTAAGTATGCAAATTGCACGTTTTCGACCTCTGTACACATCGTCGACTCGGTCCTTATTATGCTATCTGTGATGCTAGCACATTTGTCATCATGTTGTCCAGACGCCATGTTTTGAAAGAGTAATTACCTTTTTACGGGGTAGGCAAATAACAAGCATATTTGGTAATCCACCCATGGAATTATAATCCCACAACATATCAGTACACAAGATGTTATCCAGACTCATATTAACCTTTAACCGCTCTTTACAACAGTATTGATTCTTTATCCTCATCATATGTCAGTGTGTATCGAGTTCCACTACCTCCTCCTCACCTGCCAATAAAGTCATCATTAATCTCTACTGTTGTACACTCGCATATTAAGTTAAATTATTGCCCGCCAAATCACATTATTCCTTCGGTACACGTGCCTTTAGAACACACTGATCAAATATTATTGTAGTTTGCAATTGTACGGAATTATATCACGATTTTTCTCCCTTTTTTACTGCTATTCATTGAATTGAATTGAATGCATTTATTGTCCTTATACATACATTCATGATACAGAAGCAGGGAAAGATGAAAAGTTAGTGTGTGTATTACTTCCTCAATAGAAAGAAGATAACATTTAAAGGGAATGGGCCTGCAGGGCAGAAGAATGGTTGCTTAAAGGACAGTCAAGATGCCGCAGTGTTATGACTAGAGCTAAATGCCATACTAATGTCAACTCCTTCATTTTTTTTCCTGCTTCTTAAAGTAGTGCCTTTATCATAAAAATGGACAAGACAATATGATTTTATTGTCATGTATCTGTGCTATTATTTATAGACATGATGATCAAACCTGTGCAAGTGCATTTTCACTCAGGGACATAATGTATTTCTAATAAAATGATATTCAGTACAATAGCCATCTATTTTCAATAGTGCTTATGCCATGGGCTGCTTTTCATGAAGGAAATTTCCACATACTCATAAAAAAATACAATGAGGGGTCAGGAGGAGGTCATTGTTACTGCTGATGCACTGATTTAACAAAAATACCTGCATGTGTCACTAAATTACCGTATTTTCACGACTATACGGCGCATCGTATTTTTAGCCGCAGTGTCAGTAACAAGTGCTATTTCTGTATTTTACACACACAAAGGACGCACCGTTTTTATAGACGCAGCCAGGCATGGCAAAACATACACCAGCTCAAACATACACGCTACACCCACACGCTAAAAACACGTTTTTAAAAAGGCAACGGAAGCAAAATTGAGTTCGGTTGTACTTTATTTAGCCATTTTACAATGTACTCTCGTCATCATCACCCACAAATCAGCAGTCACTGCGCAGTACTTTTTCTGCGGGAAAATAGTAGAGTCGGGGGCTGCTTGCCGAAGTTGTGAGAGCTACCCTATCGACTGATTTATTTTATTTTATCGTGATAACAATTTTAGTATTGGTCCATATATAAAGCGCACTGGATTATGAGGCACCCTGTCTATTTTGGAGAAAATTTAAGACTTTTATGTGCGCCTTATAGTCGTGAAAATGCGGTAAGTAATCATCTAAATTATAATGGTGATTACTTAAAGTGAAAAACATGTTGGATTGGAATTTGCCACGAACAATTTTCAAATTATACCATTCAGTATCTAAATTCAAATTATATTGCCTGTGCTTGCAGCCTCTAAACTGCGCACAAAAACAACGAAAAGGAAAATAGAGTATGGAAAACACGATGCCATATTCAATGATTCTCGCTCTGATTTGTTCCCAGCTGTTTCCCATTGATTTGCGGCTTGACGATCACGCAGCCAGTCTTTTGAGACTTACTTACATAGATATTAATGATGCAAGAAGCAGATTTCCATGAATGAATTGAATTCCCTCTCTGCGATAAGGGCTTTGGGATTGGAGGGTTGAGTTGAATTGCTCAAGTGGAAAAAAACGGGGATACAATGAAGTGCTTCATAGCTGAGAAATAGGACCAGGATGGGTATTTTTTTTTACTATTAAACCTCTGGATATGAGGGCCGACGACATTTTTAAAGTACATGCCACAATGTTAAAATGTCTGGTTCATGCCTACTGGGGTCACACTAGATAGACTTCAGTGCAGTCCCCCAGAGAGCCAGTCAAGATATATGGTTCGCCTCATGTTATGCTCTTTGAACAAGAATGATTGTATGTGTGCGCTGTTCATAGTGGCTGTAAATATTGAGTCAAGAGACACAAATCCTGTTCAGCTGAGATGGGCTTTGTTTTGGCAGGCCGTGACACATGGCGGCTCCAAGCTCTCGCTGTGCATATGTAAACAATTGGTCCTCGCTGTGCCGACGTACTGCTCTCTATAATGTTCTACAGCGTGCCTGTGGGAATTTACCTATCCAGTTCCAAAACATTTATTCAGTATGAGTTAAATGATGTTTGATCGCATCACAGTCCTCCCACATCAAACACATCCAGTTTTAGACCCTTCTCTTTAGCCTGGAATATAATAGAGATGGAACAGGAAATGACCTTAAACATTAAGAGGAAAGAATTGCCTAAAATGGTTATGCAATAAAAATTCTGGTCTTTCCTCCACACCACATGTGTCAAAGTGTGGGCCCGGGGGCCAAATCTGGCCCGCCGCATCATTTTGTGTGGCCCGGGAAAGCAAATTATGAGTGCCGACTTTCTGTTTTAAGATCAAATTAAAATGAAGAGTATAGATGTATATTACATTTCCCGATTTTCCCCCTTTTAAATCAATAATTGTATTTTTTTAATCAATTTAGTTAGTTTTTAGTTCAAAAATCATTTTGTAAAATCTAAAAATATATGTAAAAAAGCTGAAATAAACATTGCTTTGGATCTATAAAAAACTGAATATTCAGGGCTTTTAATCCAGTTCTTTTAATCCATTTATTTAAAAAAATCTAAATATTATATCTAAAATGGTCCGGCCCACATGAAATCGAGTTGACGTTAACGCGCCCCACGAACCAACCCGAGTCTGACACCCTTGCTCTACACAGACGTTTGCTTTTCAGTTAAGTGGTTGTTTTTATGAGTACCTTATGTTTCTATTGTTACACACCCTACTTTCAAAGATATTTCTTTTCCCCTCCTTCATTCCTTCCCATTTCTCTAAGTATACATCCAGTAACGTCGTATTCTCCTCTATTCCACACGTTCCGATTCGTCCAAATCATAATTTGTTTTTCTTCGTCCATGCGCTCAAATATTCTTTTCCACTTGCTCTCTTGGAGCTGCGAGGATGAATCAGCTGTCAATTTCAGATTACAGCATCCTGTTGTTGAGTCGCAAAGGCATTGTGTTTATCTGCAGTGACAGCTGGCTGTAGGCAGCAGGGGAAATAGATCTGTCACTGTGCCCAGTTTGTCCGTGATCTGGCATCTGATCACACTAGCTATAGTTGGGCTGACTCCTGCAAACCTTTGCATTGCTATGCTTCTTTTGTCTCCATGCCTTTCTTTGCTTTCGCAGTGTCTTTTTGCACATGAAATGGGACTTGTATTGACTGAAGTCAAGGATTTTTTTTGGGTTCAAAGCACGGAGCCCACATTCCGTGCCTCACAAGCTACTTTTCAAGGGAACAACCTTTAAATGATCCAACTTCTGCAGTATTTTCAACCCTTATGGATCACAACAGTTACTATTTTTGGTCACGTTTTCTCTGATGACTTTTCCCTCCTTTCCCGATCTCTCCATCTAAGAAGGCAGTGCCAAATTATGAACATTCCGAAAGTTATTTAAAAGCATATTCTAAATACTCCACTGGTGTTACGATTGTGCCGAGACGTCGTGGCGCGATCGGAGGGATTTGGACCCAGTAGCAGGGAAGCAGGAGGCGACGAGGCGAATTGTGCTCATGATAATAACTTTAATAACTCAGGAACCCTTACAAAATAACAAGGACTTGTACATCCAAAACGAAACAAAACCGGAGCATGGAGAACAGTACCTTTGCAGCGATGTATGCAGTATCACGCAGTACGATCCGACAATGAATACCAATTCAGTCGTGTTTAAATGCACACATGCGGAGGTAATCATGAATCTCGCAGCTGCTCGAACCTAATGGCAAGCCAGAAGGGACAAACGAGCTGCTCCTGACAACTGGCTTGAAAATGTGACCATGTCTATACTGGTTGCAGTAACAGAAAAAAGTTGAAAATGAATGAGGTTTTGCACGTGGCCCTTTACCCTTGAAGATAAATACATCGGAAAATGATGGCAATAATCTTAGAAAATATTTTCAATATTCTTTTAGTCCTAACGTTTTCTTTCTTTGTTTGGACTTTTGGCGTCTGGATGTTGCGGAATGTTCCGCCTCTTGTCGTCACTGAAATCAGTCATTCAGCCATCTTCTTTTTGGCGCAAATATTTAGGTTAGGAACTTTATTTCATACCGTATTCGGGAAATTTCTTGATTGCAGTAGCTTTCTCTTGACGAGAAAAAAATGATTCCGGTCTGAACACAACATTAAAGATTTTATGATCTATGATCTGTAGTTACGGTAACGGGAAACTATTTTATTTTTGTCAGGCACAGTTTATAATCTTTACAATATCCTCCTTTCGTTCTCAGTTACGGCTTCACAGGAACTGCACAATTCTCTCGCTGCTGTTTTTCCGTCTTTTTCAGCAAGATGAATCACCGTTAGCCCCGCTGCTCTTAATTTTCGAACATGCGGTGGGCTCTTGTAATGAATTGCTTTTCCTGCAACAAGACCTACTGGCCTCTTGTTCAGGGCTCCATCAGGCAGCCACATGGTGATTTGGCACATAGTAAGTTAATTTAGCTGACTTCAGTACAGTAAAAGATTGAATCCACCTGGGGGTTTGCAAGGTCCACAAGAGAGGAAGTTCCTCTATTTGTAAACTCAAAGGTTTGTTTGCTCTTAGCTGTTTCACTAAGCACTAGCCGTCTGCTCACACTCTTGCAGCAGCATTTGATGTGTGTCTCTACTTGTTCAGCGTTGTGTTGACATTTGACCAGAGTGCCTCTGTAATCAGTTTTTCTCCTCTTGCTGCCTGCGAGCAGGAGCTGTATAAACATGTCTTTCCTCCACGGGAGGGGAATGGATCACTCCTCATTACGGGGAAGGCTAGGAGATGGGAGAGGCACAGCTATATTATCCTGACTGGAAGCAGGCACAGATGTGACATTTGAAACATAGCAAGCACTAGCAAGATTTGCGCAGCAAATTGATGTCAGAAACGATGCACCTCATGGTGGCCTTGTACTATTATTCAAATATTCATGTAAATAGGAAGAATATTTCCACTTCTACACTTGTTATTCCAGCTGTAAATTTAACCTAGATAACATGTGGCTAATGGTAAAGCAAGTTAGGTCTTACTTGCAATGATTTTATCTGCTATTTTTTCATATATATTTGCATTTTCTTTGCACAATTTATTATTTTTCAGGTTTCCTCCTTTAACAATGATCAAGTCGTAGTCTTCTATGTTAAATCATGTATGACTTTTGACTATTTATTGCATTTTATTTCAATTAACTTACACCGACCACACCCAAGCCCAATTGTTTTTTTTCACTAATTACCCATTTTTCAAAAAGTTGACCTGCTGAACTCAATTTTTTACTGACCCTGATTTTTTTCATAAACAACAGCATGCACATTTAACATGCCAATCAATTTTTGTCAAACATTACCCCTGAATCAAGACTTTAAAAAAAATCCTAGTCCTCTGTGTAAACGTAATTGTCCTCTATGTTAAATCATGTATGACTTTAGACTGCTTATTGCATTTTATTTCAATTAACTTACACCGACCACAACCAAGCTCAATTGTTTTTTTTCCACTAATTACCCATTTTTCAAAAACTTAACCTGCTGAACTCAATTTTTTACTGATCCTGATTTTTTTTCATAAACAACAGCATGCACATTTAACATTGCAATCAATTTTTGTAAAACATTACCCCTGAATCAAGACTTTTTTTTAACTCCACCCAAAGTAGTTTGAGTAAAAAAATAAAAATACTCATAATTATTTGAATCACTCTGGAATGAGTTGTCAAGTACTACCAACCTTGACTGCCAGGAGGTTTTATTCCTCTTGACATCCCCCTCCCTTCACCTCTTCTTTTTTATTGTTATTTTTTCATCTTCCGCCCATTCCAAGGCTTCAAACATCTCATCTCTCCCACCGCACTTGTTATACACAAGATTAAAGTACACTCTACAGGGTGCGAATATAACCATTGTTCCATCCAGAGTTTAAGACAACACTGTCTCTCTACTCCTTCCTTCGTCTGCAGCTGCCTGAGGGTAATTATATCGCTGTCAGCCTCCAGTTCTAGAGTTGCCTGAGTAATTGTTTCACTCGTTGACCTCTGGTTTTTTAAAAGCACTCTGGTCAAGGTTCTTCAGCAGACATTTGACAAAATGTCTACTCTTGTATTCCTCCTCTTCATGTTTTGCTATTACAGAATACACATGATGCCTTGTGTTAAGCCATCATTGTATTATTTTTTTCCCATGATTTTCTATTCCTGAAATAAGCACACATTGGGAAGACCTCTGCCATCATTTATCATAAACCAACATTTCTTGCAGCATTGTTTACCTACCTGCAAGCTGATTATCACTTTAGTAAGAATGCACTTACTTCACATTATTATTTGTTATGTAGGATTCTCAGAGAGGCAATTGGTTGATTGTTCAAATGCGAGAATGCTTATTCAGAATCTAAAACTCGCTACTTAACTACCGTATTTTCATGACTATAAGGCGCACATAAATGTCTTAAATTTTCTCCAAAATAGACAGGACGCTTTACAATCCAGTGCGCTTTATATATGGACCAATACTAAAATTGTTATCACAATAAAATAAATCAGTCAATAGGGTACACCATCCTCTACAGCTCTCACAACTACGGCAAGCAGCCCCCGACTCTACTATTTTCCCGTAGAAAAAGTACTGCGCAGTGACTGCTGGGATATATAGTTCTTTTGTCAATACACCCAATGGATTGTGGCCTGGCGATCGGCATCAACATCGCTTTACGAAGCATGGACGCTAGCTACTAGCTAGCTACTATTTGCGAATGGATTGTTGCCGCCTGGACGAACGTATGAAACTCAGCGTTTTCGATGACTCATTTGGACAATTGTTCAATTCGGACACAGAAAATGAGGACTTTGATGGATTTGTGGGTGATGATGACGTGAGTAAGTTGTAAAATGGCTAAATAAAGTACAACCGAACTCAGTTTTGCTTCCGGTGCCTTTTAAAAAACGTGTTTTTAGCGTGTGGGTGTAGCGTGTATGTTTAAGCTGGTGTATGTTTTGCCACGCCTGGCTGCGTCTTTAAAAACGGTGCCTCCTTTGTGTGTGTCAAATACAGAAATAGCACTCGTTACTGACACTGTGGCTAAAAATACGATGCACCGTATAGTTGTGAAAATACGGTACTTTTGGGCCTGATTAGGGCACCTCAGTCAAACAAAGGGACCACCACTCTTGTTCTTGGGGTCCTCAATTGCCTACACGGCATTTCCATACACGTCGTGCATAACTAAGCACACTAAGAAATAGGCTACATTCTACGCATTTGGAAACCAGGTTAATTTTTTTGTTTCATTTATAGGTTCAGCATGAGATTACTATTTCAATCATTTTAGAACTTGGTTCTGAGAAGATGGCACTGGGATGCTCTGTCATTTTGTTTGACATGATTATACAGCGGGTCTTTTATGAGAAGCCCTCTGCTCATGTGTGGATTTGGACAGATCGGACCATTTCTTGTACACGTCCTTGTCACTTGTCAATGGTTGGAATTACTCAGCTCTGTCAGTCTGTCTGAATTAAGACCTTCATCACACAGCATGACACACAGAGGAATTCAGCCAAAAATCATCACACTTGTCATCTTTTGTAAACGTTAAAAAGGGGGCTTTTCTTCCAGTTTCCGTTTTAGTGATGAGAAATAAAACTGTCAAACTTTGATAGATTAAATAATGGAGCAACATTTATACTGCACTATTAATGTTTGCCTATTCCTTTCCTCTTCATTTTATTCATTTTAAGTCAAAGTCTCTTGAGAAATATGTGCGAGTCATTTTCTTTTATTGCTACGTACTGTATGTTAGTCTTCATCAGGAGGGATCGTTGTTGCCAAGGCAACACTTCCTCTCCCCGGAGAGGATGTGCGTGCGGAGAAACCCGTGGAAAAGACACCCGACTGTATTTTTGGGCTGTGGTGTGTGGGCTGAAAAGAAAGCAGGGGGGCCTTGTGTGAAAATCGGTAGCAGGTTCACAGGACATTAGTGTCATCGTCTTTCTACTCGCAGCGTTCTGTTCCCTAAGAGTGTCTGAAAGGTCTTGTTTGGGTTGCAGGCAAAACATATTCTTTGGATTAAATTGCACCCCGAAACTCTGGTTGTATTTTCAAATGGATGTACTATTCGATTTTCTGGCTCCTAATAGTATATGAGTGTTCTGCACTGATTTGTTATACTATAGCAAGGGTGTCAGACCATTTTAGATATAATATTTAGAATTTTTTAAATAAATTGATTAAAAGAACTGGATTAAAATCCCTGGATATCCTGTTTTTATAGATCTAAAAAAGGGTTTATTTGAGCTTTTTTTTCTTAGTAGGGGAAAATCTCTTTGAATCACTATGTTCCATATTAAAGTGGAAAATAGAAAATATTTTTAGGTATTTTTAGATTTTACTAAATGATTTTTGAACTAAAAACACAGAAAAAAATGATTAAAAAAATGCAGTTATTGATTTAAAAGGGGGAAATAAGGAAATATAATATACATCTATATCTATCATTTTAATTTGATCCTAAAGCAGAAAGTCGACACTCATGATTTACTTTCTCAGGCCACACTAAATGATGCGGTGGGCCAGTTTTGGCCCCTGGGCCGCCACTTTGACACCTGTGTACTATAGGTTGTACTTATAAATATGGCAGTGCCAATAGAAACTTAAAAATGTATAAGTTTATTGGATTTTTATTAACATTTGCCTTGCCCAGCTTTGCTGTTTTGGCTAAAGAGTTGGACCTTTTCATTATGTTGCTATCAATATTGGTATACTTCATGATATGCATGTGATACATTTTTCAAAATGACTTTTACGATGTTATTTGAAAGAGCAGTGCATATTATAAATGCAAACTTTAGTTGTTTTTTCATGTTAAACATTCACTTCATTTACATTTTAAGTTTTCCTGAAGTTGTATTTGGATCATAGTGGGTTGTTCAGTAGAATATGGAATAGTTGGATATGTTGAAAAAAGAAATTCTACAGTGTAATAATCAGAAAAAAATTCTTTGAGGAGGAACTCTAGTTTTTTTTTAGTATTAAACTACTGCCCACTCTTGTAGTAAATAAAGCAGTGCAGTAAAGAGTTTTTGCTCCATTGTTTAAAAAAAATCTAACCGCCAAGATCTGACAATTCCCACTTTATTCCAATATTACATTAAAAGAAAAGGAAAAAAAGCTCACCAAGCTGTCCTACTACGATTGATCCGTGACATTTGAACTTCTTTCCCATATTGCCTTGGGTACAGCTACGTTATCGACACAACACACATTCTCATACAAAGACCTTTAACTGTAAAGTCAAACGAATGGGAAAATACAATTCTTCGATTAATAAACAGCGAAAGGATGTGCTTCATTTACTCTGTTGGTGAGCCAATTATGCATTATTG
This sequence comes from Stigmatopora argus, assembly GCF_051989625.1. Lineage (NCBI taxonomy): Eukaryota > Metazoa > Chordata > Actinopteri > Syngnathiformes > Syngnathidae > Stigmatopora > Stigmatopora argus. The sequence goes on from NC_135391.1 coordinate 4,909,920, forward strand.
ATCACTGAAGAAATGTGTTCGTTCTCTGGTTTACTTGCTGATAAGCCTTTTGACACACAATCTAGTCCACAGGTGTCAAAGTGCCGGCCCGGGGGCCAAATCTGGCCCGCCGCATCATTTTGTGTGGCCCGGGAAAGTAAATCATGAGTGCCGACTTTCTGTTTTAGGATCAAATTCAAATGATTATAGATGTACATTACATTTCCTGATTTTCCCCCTTTTATATCAATAATTGAAATTTTCAATCCATTTTTTTCTTTGTGTTTTTAGTTCAAAAATCATTTTGTAAAATCTAAATATATATAAAAATATTTTCTGTTTTCCACTTTAATATGGAACATAATTAAAGAAAAAATTGGTTTCCTTTTGCAATGAAAAAAATATATATAAATGATTTTCCCTTACTAAGAAAAAAAGCTCAAATAAACATTGTTTTACATCTATAAAAAAACTGAATATTCAGGGATTTTGATCCAGTTCTTTTAATCCATTAAAAAAAAATTAAATATTATATCTAAAATGGTCCGGCCCACATGAAATCGAGTTAACGTTAATGCGGCCCGCGAACCAACCAAGTCATAAATCTATGTACTTATTTTCAGACGTAAGAATTATGTTAGTAGGAATAGAGGACTAAAGACTGTTGCGTTTTCTTTGCTAATAAATCACACAAGACTATGCGCGCCGAGGTTTTTCCCTCGAGACACTCCTGCTGTTTAACAGTGTTGTGTCTGAACAGGGTTTTCTCTGGAAAAAAATAGATTTTCAAAAATTTCATGTGACTGGGAAGATCCCCTTTTATTGTATAATTGGGTTATGCAAGGATGCTTTGCTGTTCTGTTACTGCCATGCCACATCCTGTCATTTCATTTTGTTAGAACGGGATTATGTATTGGATCCAATCTGACATTTTGAAAATGATGTGTCTAAAAACAAGGTAAAAAGCTTTAAGACTGCCTGACTTTGTTCAACTACGAAGCCCGGTGCCCCACTTTAACGTGGAATTTTCATGCAAATTACCGTGGATTATTACCGTATTACCATTGCTTAAAACATTACTTGTTGCAATTTCCTTGACTGAATGAAAAATAGCTTTCAAACGGGACCTTTTATAACCTAGTTAATGGATAGAAACAATTTAATTGCCATTCTTAGGGAGCTAATGAATGCAATTAACCTTGACCTTGTAACTCTGTACTACTCCGACACCCCAGCATGTGCATGTATGCCCTGTGTCAATTATTGGGGTATCCTACACGTCAAATGGAATAAACTCCAGCTTCCCAATTACCCTGGACAGGATTTGTAGTCCTGACAATAGATGGTCTTGAGCCAAGTACCTATTGTAATACAACAGGAATGATAGAATTGTACCTTTCAATTGCATGCTTTTCTTTCGTGATCGCTTCTCTATGCTTTTATTCTAATAAACGCGCCAGGAATGTTATGGGTTTCGGTAAGATGTAGGAATTAATAATGCAGCATGAGTATGTATAATAATGTTGGATACTTACTTAATCGTGTGGATGATGTAAATCCTCAACCATTAGAGCAAGAACAATTCGAATTAATGTGGATATGTAGGGTATGTTAATCTTTTCTTTGGAAAAACAATAATTGCTTGTAGTATTACGGTTTTATTACTTTGCTCGCAACCTTTTTAAATGAGTAATGCGAGCCATTACGCAATGAGATAAGGTATAGCCTCTTAAGGTTGAGTTGGCTCTAGTCATTTTGCGGTAAAAGACAAATTATATTAATAGCATTAGCATTGCAGAGGGATGTTTTCCATGTTCACTTGAATCTGTAAAGATGGTCCAGTTTAGAAGAGCCAAACCAGATGTGAGATATGTGAACTGGGGACTTTAAATTATCACCGCCACCCTTCCCAGTTTATTTCATCTTTTATTTTATTTTTTACATTATTTCTCCCTTTTAGTTGGTTTTTAAGCCTTTGCCATTCAGCTGCTTTGACACAAAATACTACTGGGAATCAGAGTGTCTTAATAGGCTAAAGCAAGGGTGTCAACTTGATTTCACGTGGGCCGGACCATTTTAGATATAATATCTAGATTTTTTTTTGTTATAAATGGATTAAAATAACTGGATTAAAAGCCCTAAATATTCATTTTTTATAGTTCTAAGACAATGTTTATTTTAGCTTTTTTTTAAATATATTTTTAGATTTTACAAAATGATTTTTGAACTAAAAACTAAGAAAAAATGGATTAAAAAAATTACAATTATTGATTTAAAAGGGGGGAAATCAGGAAATTTAATATACATCTATACTCTTCATTTTAATTTGATCCTAAAACAGAAAGTCGGCACTCATGATTTACTTTCCCATGGCCACACAAAATGACGCGGGGGGCCAGATTTGGCCCCCAGGCCGCCACTTTGACACATGTGGGCTAAAGAATTTTAATGTGCCACATTAAAAAACGGATATTATTCTACTATGTGTCTAGTCGTGGCAGTCCATCACCACACACACTCAAAAACAATACACTATATATTTGACTCCTTATTACAGTATATCCTCCAAGTTATGATTGCCCTACTTCTTCAAATATTAAAACAAACTGTAAGTAGATAATGGTGCAATTATACAAGAGGAAAACACACAACAATTAACAGCTTGACACATCCAGGCCTCTTAGATGAAGCTACTGGACTAATCAGTACTGACAGTACATTCAGGGGTTGAATTCAAGGGAATCAGTGAGCGAAAACTATTGTGTTAGACACCAACTGTTACAAATGGTGTTTGAATTCCAATAAATAAACAGCAGTTTGAAGCAGGCTGTAACTCAAGCGTGAAAGGAATGATTAGTTAGGGGAAATGTCTCGGTCACAGTAGAAGTGTAGCGTGAGTGTACTTTCTGCAGTGTGAGTAAAAGCAAGCGTTCAATTCATATCATAAGCTCATTATATCAGGGCCATAAAGTGATTATGGCTCCAGTAAGGCATTGTTCTGCTGTTGACAGGATTAAATATGACTTTAGAAGGAGACTGATTATGCTTGCTCTTAGATCAAGTGTTTGCTTTCTTTGTTAAAGCAAATACGGAGCTATAAAATTGCAGTTAGTTTTTTTTTCCATCATCTTCCAATTGTGAACTTCCTAGTTGCTGTTTGTTTGCTTTATTAAAAGAGCCCAAATGTGCATAATTGTAAATATATTGACTAACCCTGCTGCAAATGTTTCAGTTTGAAATGTATTTATTTTAAATGTTGTTTATTAATTTACAGGTCTATTTATAAACGTTGTGCATTCAGGATTAAGTCTATAAACTGACACAGTCCAGGCTTATTAACAGTGTGTACTTTTACTTTCATCTGGCACATACCGTATTTTTACGACTATACGGCGCATCGTATTTTTAGCCGCAGTGTCAGTAACTAGTGCTATTTCTGTATTTTACACACACAAAGGACGCACCGTTTTTATAGACGCAGCCAGGGATGGCAAAACATACACCAGCCTAAACATACACGCTACACCCACACGCTAAAAACACGTTTTTAAAAAGGCAACGGAAGCAAAACTGAGTTCGGTTGTACTTTATTTAGCCATTTTACAATGTACTCACGTCATCATCACCCACAAATCCATCAAAGTCCTCATTTTCGGTGTCCGAATTGAACAATTGTCCGAATGAGTCATCGAAAACGCTGAGTTTTATACGTTCATCCAGGCGGCCACAATCCATTCGCAAATAGTAGCTAGCTAGTAGCTAGTGTAACTATTCCAACGCTGTCTTCCATGCTTCGTAAAGCTGTGTTCATGTCGATGTCCAGGCCACAATCCATTGGGTGTAGTATTGACAAAAGAACTATATATCCCAGCAGTCACTGCACAGTACTTTTTCTACGGGAAAATAGTAGAGTCGGGGGCTGCTTGCCGTAGTTGTGAGAGCTGTAGAGGATGGTGTACCCTATTGACTGATTTATTTTATTTTATCGTGATAACAATTTTAGTATTGGTCCATATATAAAGCGCACTGGATTATAAGGCGCTCTGTCTATTTTGGAGAAAATTTAAGACTTTTAAGTGCGCCTTATAGTCGTGAAAATACGGTAAGTGATTGTGAATCTGTCTAATCTTAAGACTGCTCTTTGGACTAACATAGTTTTGGTGAATTTGATCACAGAATAGCATTTATTGATTTTTTTTCTTTTAATCCTTTCACTAGCTGCTGTAAATCTCCTTTTTCCAACAATTGGGGTTGTCGGTTTTTCTGTATGTGATCCCATCTTAACATCATGTGGCCTTGGATCTAAGCGTGCATTTCCTGATTAAAGTACTTTTCCCACTTAGACCTCTTGAACTGGAGATTTTCGTTTTCTTTAACCATGTCAAAGAATATCAGTGCAGCCTCATTTAATTGGTGGCAGATGGAGTTGGCTGTTATTTTGCACACAACAGCAAAAAAACCCAAAAAAAAACACCTTTCAAATGTGCCAATAGATTTAGATTCGATTTTTGCCACTCAGGAAAATAGAATAAATTTGTCACACATCCTTTTAGCTACTCGTGTGTATTTTTATGCAAAAAATGACAATGATATTCAGTTCAAAAAACATCTCTGTCTGAACATAAGCAGTTCTATTTGCCTAGTTTGTTTTAAAATTGATGCCCTGCCACATGCTGTTGTTATTGTATCAAGATGACCAATGTGTTCCCTGTCTTTCTACAGAAGAAATCAGGGCTACTGAAAACCCAGGAGAAGGAACGATGGAAGGACAAGAGCGTTGTTAATCGGACAAAGACGGAGAATGAGGAGGTGGAAGAGGAAGAGGAGAATGTTCAGCCTTTTGTCGATCCACTGGAGAAAGGATTCTTTCATCATGCCCAGCGAGAGCAGGAGAGGATGAACGAGAGGCTTCTGAAAAAAACATATTCCAAGAAGAACAAAATGGTTAGTCTCATCATATTCTTCTTCTTCTTTTTCTTTTTCAGCTCTTTAAGTGGTCAATTGCATTTGCTTGGCAGTTCGTCATTAGTTAGAAGAGTGAATGTATTTTTCATTTGAACTGTGAGCGTGTCCCCACATTGCCCTCAAGAATGAATTAATGC